>NW_010238029.1:5222-15655 GCF_000690775.1 Eurypyga helias | reverse complement strand
GGGAAGGGATCACACACTCAGGCAGTGGCCACTTCGCTAGGTCCAGCATCGGACTGAGGCTCCTGGGACCAGCACCGCCGTCATATAAACCTCTCAAGTCAGCAGTGAAGTCTGCTGGCTGGCTTAAATATGCTGACGTCCGCAGGCAGCGTGTAATGCACCAAATCCTTGACTAACCAGATCAGCGCTGGAGAGTGGGTGGGTGCTGCTTGCAAAGGGGCTGGCAGCATCTCCCAGCTGAGGATGTAATTCATTTCTCCATGCTGGTTAGGCAGCCCGTGTTTGGCTTTCACGGCCCATCCTTGGGTCTGGATCTGAAGCGCCGTGATTTTCTTTCTGCACAAAACACGAGGAGGGATGATCCTGGGGGCAGTTTGGGATCCCCAGTCTCACCGACTCACTTGTGTTGTAGCCCAGGGCTGGTGAATTTGATTGAGGTTGGCCACCACGTTGAAGACCTGTTGGGACAGGTGGGTGCTGAGAGACGCTGCAGTCACCTTTGTCTCATTTCCAAAAAAAAAAGAGAAAGTGAAAGGCAGGGAGTTACTTTGAGGCTCTGCCAGTGAATACAGGTTGGTGTAGCCCTGCCTGATGGAGGACAAAATTAACTTTTAAGTGGGTTGACCTGCCCATGATCAAAGAGTAGCTCTGAGAAAACCAGTCACTTGATGGTTTTCTGCCTTTAGTTGCTCCTTCCGTGTAGTGAATGCAGCCCTGCTCAGTTGCAGAGAGGACTGCTGGTAGAGAAATCAAGTCCTTAGAGAAAACGTAGGTTTAACTTTGGGAGTTCTGTTCAAGATACACCTCGTGAAGCAGCACCACACCTGCTTGGGTGTCTGAAGATCTGCGAGTGCAGTGCTTTGCTGCCTGATTTAGGAGAACTGTTGCTGGTTGCAGAGCATGGAGGAAGGTGTTTTCCAGGCCCCGTGTCACTAGTGACTGATGTGGGAGGATGTCTCGTCACACTCAGTTTCCATTTGTGTAGAGTGGACAGGGTGATGCCCCTGCTGGCTGAAAGGAGAGCTTCCCACACTCTGGTTTTGTGAAGGTTGCAGTAGCAAAGTTATTCTGGGCTCTCCATTCTTCCAGATTTGCTTGAATAGGTCAACAAGTGACGAAGGTCTTGGCAGGAAAGGGATGACATGAGCCATTTCCTCCAAGGCTTGGACAGGGGCTTGCTGCTGGGTTTCTGTGGCATGTCTGAAGTTCTCAGTGCTGTTTTGGGTGCTCTTAGAGCCTCTTCTCATCCTCATCCGTGCACATAAATGAGATATCTAACACACCCTTGGCTAACATGTCTCTTCTGATGTTGTCCGGAGGGAACACAACCACACAGGCTGGACCCTTTCATGGGGTGTCCAGAAAGATCTTGTAGGCTTAATCTCCTCTACTTTCAAACCCATGAGGTTGTTTGGTCCTGTATTGCGGCACAGGTGTAGGTAAAACCTTAATTTTCTCGGTGGGAGAAGAGCTCCAAGGGATGCTTGTTGTCCCTTCTGCCTTGTCTTTACCAAAGCAGTGAGCAGGGACCATTCCAGATTGGAGAGAGCTGGGGAAAGTGGACATGGACCTGGGGAGGGAAGGAGCAGAGCCAAAGGGGCTGTTTTTTCTGCATGATATTTTTATCAGGCTAAGTTTCCTGTTTTACTTATAGCTACATGCTATACATGAGAAGAAAGAAGCTGGAACTTTGCCCCTACTAAAATGTATACAGCAATCTCATATTTCTTTGTAAAAGGTGCTTTTAAAATTATTAAAATAATTGTTTTCATAGAAATCATTATTTTACTGTAGAAAAATTGGAGTGGTTGTTCTAGAATAGATCTAGAAAAGCAGGGAGATTCTGGATTAAATGCTTGATGTCCACTGTCAAAATTCTGCATAACTAGAAGATATAGCTGCAGCATGCTGTGGGTGTGTGAAAACCACCACTGCTGCAGAAAAGCCTCAAAAGGGATCTTTTACGTGATTGCTGTCTTCTCTTCTGACCAGGATTAAGACTCAAAGTTTGGGATTCGTCTGACGGACACCCCACAGCTTGGTCTAGGGAGCTTCTTGTAGGTGCTGTGGTGGAACAGTTGTGATTATGTCAGAGGCTCTTGTGTCCTGAGAAGTCCTCTAGCTTTCTGTTGTCTTTCCTTTTCCTCTGGCCCGCCTCAGGCTGTGAATACTGTACGTTGAATATTGAGGTTTTTACATACAATTGAACGTGGATCCCTTCAAGAATCCGCTGGTGTCTTCAGGCCTCTTAAAGCTTCTGGTGTTGCGGTGCTTGGTGTACCCCTCTGCCAACTCAGCCAGCTTCATCCGTACTCACCATTGCTGAGAGCAGCCACGTGGGTGGTCACCACGTCTCCGTTGATTGCCTGTGCGCTGGGGCAAGTTATCTCCTTTTTCTGCAAATGGGATTTTCAGACTTGCACTGAAGCAGCAGTAAGTATTAACTCTTGAGCTGGGAAAGGGAGTGGGATTAATTAGTTCATGCTGCGAAGAGCTAGCTGCGAAGGTGAAAATTGCAGTGTAAGTGAAACATATGATTATTGCTAATTAAAATGCAAATGTTAGATTTGACAGCTCGTTTCAGAAGGAGGGTGGCTGGCAGTGTTAATGTGCACAGTGGTAATGTTCCCAGGAGGGTGCAGAGCTTGGACAGAAGGATTGGCATGGATGAGAGCAGCTGCGGGAATCAGTCTGTGGAGAGGGTGACATTTGCCCCCAAGCCCCAAAGTGCAGCTCGGAGGTCCCATCTCCTGCTGGTGAGTGTAGACCATGAATCGTAGGTGGATGAGCCCCAAATAAGAGCTGGGAACAACGGTTCAGGGGTGGTTTGGGGTGAGTCTTGACCTTTTGCAGGCAGAGCAGAGAGTAATGGGGTCAGATGATGGGGCATTGGGCTGGCAGGAGGCAAGGACATGGGATGGGGAACTTTGTGCCGTTACAGCTGTTTCTTCAGTTTTTGTCAGAGCTGCGGACAGATCTGTTTGCGCAACATGCTGAATTAATTTAATGAGAGTACTGTGAGGGAGACGTGTAGGTGGCCATGCTGTGGGATGGAGAGTGAGTGGTGCTGAATCTCATTGTCGGGAAGCCTCGACTTTCGGAAGTCCAGCTGCCTATATGGGTTTGGGGTGGGGTTTTTTTGTGATCATGTACGTTGGTTGCTCAGCTGTTGTTGTTTAAGGAGCGACTGGAACAGGTTGCCCAGAGAAGCTGTGGATGCCCCATCCCTGGATGTCTTCAAGACCAGGCTGGATGAGGCTTGGAGCAACCTGGTCTAGTGGAAGGTGTCCCTGCCCATGGCAGGGGGGTTGGAACTAGATGGTCTTTAAGGTCCCTTCCAACCCAAACCATTCTGTGATTCTATGATTCTATGATTGTTACCTGCATACTCTTACCTGCTCCTCCAGCACCACCCATGAGGTTGGTGGGAGCTTCCCTGCTCCCACAGAACGGAGGTGTGCAGGGAGGGCTCATTTTACCACAGAAGGGCTTTATTAGAGGAGAAATGTCAGGGAGAGTTTCTGGGAGAGGTGTTCCTGTTCTAGAGACTTGGTAGAATAGGAAGGTATTAATGTTTGACGATTAGTCAGAAATTTAGGTAAAATATTGAGCTAGGCTGTGCTGGCGGGTTTGAACATGAGTGTATTTAGGTCATACTCAGTTGAACTGCTTCAGCTTCAACAGAAGTTTTTCGTTCAATAAATCTTATTTTAAAGTAATTTATTTTTGACTATAAATATTAATATGGCATGATAAAGATAAGGAACAAGAACAGGGAAAAGACCCAAGGCCATGAGTTAGATGCCGGAGACAAACAGATTTAGTGAAAGTGGTAGCCATGATTTTAACTAACTGGGTCATGCCATACCCGCTGGCTTGTCTCGGTGAGTTGATGCACGGTGGTACCAATCTCCCCATTTCTCAGGAGGGTTTTACTGTGGACAGCCACGTTTCTGGAATTTGCATAGCCTCGGGTTGTCTTCAGGCATCCACAACCAAAAGTTGGGTCAGCCGAATATAGCCAAGCGGTGATGTTTATTTTCAGTGTCTCTGTGAAGCAAAGGGTGCATGTGCTGACCCGGTGCCATTGCGGCATTTGGCACAGAAATTTTTTGTGCGTCGTTGAACAAGATGTTCAGTCTGTGGGATTCAGTAAATTTGGTAGTTAACCCTTCGAACAGCTGGATGGTGAAGGTTCATTTCTCCCAACCGCCTCTTTTCAGTTGGCGCATCTTTCCCACGCCAAAGAAGATTATTTGCACTTCTCCACATGCCTGCAAGACTTGCTCTTCCCCACAGTGTCCTGAAGCAACCACCTCCCCATGTCTCACAAGTGGCATTGATCAATGGTTTTTTTTCTTCCGTGCCAATTTAACAACTCCCTTAGCTTTGTGCCACTCACTATTTCCCAGCCATCGGGAGATCAGGTCACTGTGTGGCAAGGAGGGATGAAGGTACTTTCTGCAGTTGGTGTAACATCTCGTGGGAACAACCACAACCTCTCCAATTTCATCTATATACAACTTGAAAATGAGTTGGCCTCCTCTTTTGAAGTCAGTACTGATTTTAGTCTACAGCAACCAGAGTATGACTGAGCTTGCGTGAGACTTGCTAGGTTTGAGGATAGAGAGCGTGCAGCTGGAGCAACGCAGAACACGGTACTGATGCATTTTGCTTCCAGTCCCTCACATTGGGTAAATACTTACACATTTCACATGTGCTAAGGTCTGTGCTCTACGGCCGAGTAGCATCACCTTAGCTAGCTTAAGATGTGCTCTGCAGCTGTTTCCCTGCCCCATCCAACCCGGTTGGCAGTGGTGGAGCTTGGACCTGGTCTGTGCCCCCAGATCAGTGACCTGGCCTCGGCTGTTGTGTGCAGAGTGGAGTTCATGCCTTGCTTTACTGGTGAGTCCCTTTGGCTCTTGAAGGCCAAAGTGGCTCTGCCCATGGCAGTGTCCACACTGACTCGGGTAGTCCCACAAGGATGTCTGAGACATGAGAAGCCCTCTTTAAGTGCCAGGTCTTCCCCAGCCCTGAAACACATGCTCCCCTTTGTATTTCCCAGATTTTCAGAGTACTTGAAGGAGTTGAATATTCTACACGCTGATTTCATGGGTCTTTTTAATCATCTTAGGTCACTTCAAAGGTGAAGCCAAGCCTCTGAGCAAAACTTTTGGAACAATTACCCTGTCAATATCTGCCTTTCTCCCCAGGCGCCTTGTGGGACGTTTGGGTAGATAGGGCTGGTAGGGTGAGTTATTCTGGTTTCCAGATGACTCATTGTGCCCTGAGGGCTGCTGGCTGAACAAGAAACCTGCAGGTTGGTTGACTGCAGAACCAGTGTTAGGAGAACAAAGGAGAACACTGGGGACAGCTCCCGAAGAGGTAAAAATTATTATTTGTATAATGTGTCTTCTGGTGCACTCTGAGTGTTTTCAGGTATGGGAGTAGCTGGACTCCAACGGTAGACTGAGCAGGAGGAAAAACTGAGAAGTTGATCTAGGCTTGGGAGGGGACTTAAGGATATATGAACAGTTTTAGAGGATGTGGAATTGCAGAATATGCATAATTAATCCTCATGAAGATAGAGGAGGTAAGTGTTTGTTTCCCCCATGCATAGACTAGAGCACTAGGGACAAATCTTCACTGAAGCCTCCCACAGTGTCATCCCTTTGCAATATGTAAATAGAACATGTAAAAGGACTCCAAGAAAGCCCCATGCATGGGCATGGTTTTGTAGGTGCTTGCATACGTGGTCTGAGAGCTGGAGCTCTCCTGGCTTGCCGGGTCGGGGTTTTTGTGGGTGCAGAACAGCGTTGCCCTTGACTAAAGCGAGCTGTTTGTTGTTTCCAGGAAGAGTGGGATCACAGCAGCAGTGGGAGC
The DNA here is from genome assembly GCF_000690775.1 of Eurypyga helias. Lineage (NCBI taxonomy): Eukaryota > Metazoa > Chordata > Aves > Eurypygiformes > Eurypygidae > Eurypyga > Eurypyga helias. Next base: position 9,772 of record NW_010238029.1, on the reverse strand, counting down.
ACAGGATCCCGGCCGGGGTCGGGCTCCAGACGTGGGTCTGGATCCAGGTCTGGCAGCCGCGGGAGAAGCAGCCAGTGCAGGCAATCAACCAAGGTATACCTGGTAGTGATGTGCTGAAGTTGTGTCCTGCTTGCTCTTCATTGGAGGCATCCTCCTGACGATGTGTTTTGTGTGTGTGTCTACACGTAGGGTGTGAGTGCATGTCAATTATGAAGGACACCTCAGGGACCTATTTAATTCACGCATAATGTATGTCCTGGCTGCTGAAGGCTGTAGCTGTTCTTCAGCCTCAAGAAGTCTGTTGTGTGTGCCGAGTGCCTTAATATTGGGAAGGAAGTCCCTAAACAGCTGGTTTAGTGCAAAGGGAGTTAGGTTTTTATCTTTATGTGAAGTCTTTGAGTATTTTAATTTTGGGAAATTAAGAGATGTCTGTAATTATTGTTTGGCAGTTCTTCATTAGAAGTTGAGTGGACACCACACAGATGGTGTTAAATGGTGACCTTGAGTCCAGCTGCTCTCCGTGGGAGCGGTCGGCAGGGCTAGATGCGAAGTTCCTGCTGCGCAAAAGACTTTAAGAATTTGAGTTTGATTTGGTTTTAGGTCCATCCCTTGAACAAGGGACCTTTTCTGCATATTTTAGTCAGCCTCTGTCCACTCTCCTTTTGCAGTTGCTCTGCTTCTGCACACGTGAGCATTGGTTGTGCCAGAAGTGGAGGACAGGGTCTGGGAGGTTTCGGGCCAGTGGTCAAAGTCCTGTTCCACTCATCCATCTCATCCATCACGGAGAGCTTGAGGAGATAGTCTCTCTTCCTGAGCCATGCTGTCGTGGGAGAGACCTGCAGAAACAGGTCGTGGCTGGGAAGTGGTGGTCTTTTCTGGGAGGAGCAGGACTCAACATATCCCTTTTTCTTTGAGCAGGGATGATCTGTCTTCCTCAAAATGTCTATAGTTTTCTTATGAATGCTTGCAGTTTTCAATAAGAAAACCTTTAATCAGAGCCTTTTCAGACAGTTTGGTATCTATCTTTCTTGTTTTCTACCAAAGAGCAGCCAGGGGTTATAGGCAGCTGAGAAGGAGGAAAGGTAGGGGAGTCTTCTCAAAGGCAGAACTGAAAAATGCTTAAGAAGTAGCACGTGACACAGGATAATCCTGTGATAACCCATACCACAGACTCAGCCCACCACTTGTCATTGTTCTACGTTAATGCCAGTGCAGCGATGAGCTGCCGCAGTCGTGTGACGGAGAGAATGATTTTTGTATTTGTAGTGGTTTGCTGGAGGATGGTAATGAGGAGCAGCGAGAGGAACCGGCGGGACGCTGAGCTGGGCTTTGAAAAGCTGCTGTGTACATGCAAATGCCGACTTTGTGGGGAATTTGCTGAAGCTGCATGCATGGGTGAACAGTCAGAGTCCACGCGGCCGGTGGCGTGGTCAGTCCCTGTGTTTGTGTGGGCAGCTACAGCGGTTGGGTGGCAGTGGGTGGAGGTGATGTGTGCTCACAGGGGCTGGAGGAGAGAGGTTATGGACGTGCATTTAAACCACACTGGGTGTAGGATCGGCTTTGCTGGAACTCTGATCATTCTGGGTATTTATGTCCTTCTTGTCAGTCTGTCTCCTCATCATTCCTGGTGGCTTAATTAATTTTCAGCAGTACTAACCCCTTCACAGTGAAAATGATTATCTAAAGCTGAGGGCTGGGTTATTGGGAGCTTCAAGTTAAAACTGCTTATGGTTATAATTGTGGTCCTGGGGGAGCTGACGGCAAGTCACTTCTTTTCTTAAATACATGCAATTTATTAATTTTTTTTTTATATCCCTGAAATTGAGAATTGGCTTTTTTAAAGTCGTATTATTAAGTCTTGGTACTGTGTTGTGAGCATTTTAGTAAGCGCCCTGCACTGCAGGTTCATTTGGGCACCAAGTGTGCTCCCTTGCCTTGGGAGTCGAGATAGAAACTGGTTATAAAAACAAATCATTGAAGACCGAAAGGGTGTCTCAAAATGACGGTAGTGACTCACGACTTAATGACAGGTTGCGTCATCGTTTGGCCCCAGCGCCGTCTTTATGGAGTCTAGCTAATGCTTAGAGCGACTCCAGGAGGTCATGGGGACATTGCCTAGGAGGACCAGGAGTTGCAGCCTGGGTTTGGGCAACAGTTTTAGGATGCAACCTGTTGCATTTGGAACCCACTTTGTCTTAAATTTTTGATATTTAATAACTTTGTTGCTGATTTGTCTCAGCTTCATTGCAACTGATTACATGTTCCTAGTCTTTCTGCCTGAACCCAAATACTTTAGTCTTAGGAAATCTTATTGCAGCTGGCTTATTGACAGGAATTTAAAATATCTCATGTCCATAGGAAACAGAAAGAGAAATGATCTGTCTGCAGGAAGAGGTATCTCTTCTTTGGATGATAGCTTTGAAGACATGCATCTTTGTATTTAGAAGCATCGGGTTGGAACTAGATGATCTTTAAGGTCCCTTCCAACCCAAACCATTCTATGATTCTATGACTTAGAAAACACATTTGTCTCCTTGGTGGGAGAAAATTTTCCTTACATTTGCCTAAAATACAAAGCTCAGCTTGTATAACTGATCATGAGAATTTTATATACCTACGGTAGCTTGTTTCCATGCAGAGACATGCTGACCTGCAGATCCGCAGGGGTTAAAATCGTAATCCATAGCCACTTGGAGGAGACAGAAAGGGAGCAATGTGGCTGCATTTGGAGTAACTGGTGTCTAAATTGGTTGTTGTGCTGGGAATGGCTGTGAGGTGTGACGTGTCCTGCTTGTTGGGAAAAGATTGCTCACTTTATGGGCAGATTTACGCCTGGGACTTCAGTAAGAAATGGTCAAATTTTTATGAGCTTTTAGTTTCTCCATTATATTTGAAAATGGCAGAAGTTACAGGATGGGGAATATATGGAAGCCACCTTCTCCATCACGTGTTCCACCAGAGTGGGACACCATTTGGGCTGACATACTTAAATAATCCGAATACATGTGAGATTATGAATAATCTGAATATGTGTTAGAAATTTTGGGGGAAAATTGGTAATGCAGGATTCCTTGTTTGTAATGAAATTACACATCCATCCCATATGAGTCTGAGTCAAGTCTGATTTCTCGAATGGTCTTGAATAGCAAAATCCAATCTGCTTTACTTCTTCACCAGTAAAGGGTGGAGAGGAAAGCCCTCTTTCTGCAAGGAGAACGTGTAGGCTGATGACTGTAAAGGGTCCATGAAGGATGAGTGTGAGGCCTCTTCTTTAGGTGCTCTTGCTTCGCGTCACCAGTTTTGCCAAAAGCATCTGCATGGGAAAATTCAAGGTGCTTTGCAGTTTGCTGGAGGCTTCTCATAGTTCCCACCTGATTATACTGTGATGCTTTTGCTTCTCAGGGGATGGGACTGTCACCTTAGTGTTGGCGGGACATGTACCAGAATAACCGTGTGAACTCATTTACTGGTGTTCATGGCAAAGGTGGCACGATGCAGGGTTCTCACATCCCCTTCCTGTTGTTAGAGCAAGAAGTCATCCCACCATGACTCCTTGAGGAAGCAGGATGGCTTTCCCCATCCCTGTTGGTGACAGCGGGCTCTGATTGCTGCTGGTGAAGTGTGTCTCCATCCTTGGAGCTATTCAAAAACCATCTGGATGTGATCTTGGGCACCTGGTTGTGGGTAGTTCTGCTTGAGCCAGAGGGTTGGAGCAAATGAGCTTCAGAAGTCCGTTCCCACCTCACGTGGTCTGTGTCTCCGAAGCTGAGTGTCTGCCTGATGGACCTTGGTGGGTATTGGAGGTTGTGAACAGTGGGGTAGGAGGACAGGGCTGGAGTCAGAGCTAGCCTACCTGTTGTCTGCTCCGTCTTGTCCGCAGCTTTGTGTCCCCAAGGCTAAAACTGCATCACTCCTTGCCTTCAGGGTACACTTCCATAGCGGGCGAGGGGACTCTGCGTTGCCGTGAGCGTGGATTCACACGGGAGTGGAGGAGTCCACGTGCAGAGCTGGGACACCTCTGTGGCTGGTGGTGGGAGAGGCTGTGCCGGGCTGTGCTGTGGTCCGGATAGCAACACATACCTTCCGATGACTAACCACCTTTCCCTCCCTCCTAGAATGGCAACAGGGAGAGCTCCCTTGACATGCTGGGCACAGACATCTGGGCTGCCAACACCTTTGACTCCTTCAGGTAAGCCAGTCTTAAAATGCTTTCGGAGGGAGATGGGCTGTGCTCTCTCTTAGCCTTTGTCCGTGTGTCTGTCCTGTTGGTACCCAGGTGCCAGTGAGTACCCTGCCAATACTCATGTCACTAATCCCCCTCCTCCTCATCCCCATTTGGCCGCAGCACTAAGCACAATCAATCTCCTTAAAGCATCCTATGTACTTAGGAGAGGTCACTGGATGATTTTGCAGTCCAAACAACTGAAACTGGTAGGGATATGATTACTTGTAATGATCCAAGACCTGCACAGGCAAGACTCGAGGCAGCCCTTATCTACTGCTCCAGGACTTTTTCCTTCCATTAATTGGTGGTGCAATCATGCATTGGC
>NW_010238029.1:0-5166 GCF_000690775.1 Eurypyga helias | reverse complement strand
TGAAATACCCTTTCTGTCCAGTTTTATGCATCTTTCCCTCTCTCTCTGCCTGGAGCTCTGCAAGAGTCTGCAGGGGTTGAGTTCCCACCTGGGACTTGCTCCAGGCTGTTGGAGCGAGCAGGTTGTGCAGGACCAGAAAGAATATCTCCATTGCATTGACCACACCACTGCCTGTTGCGATACCCCCTTGATACACAGAACAAATATAGTTCAGCGAGGTGTGTGCTGTGTCTTGCTGCATCATACATCAAAACTAAGGGTTTGGTGCAAGCAACAGGAGCTCAGCATCTCCAAAAAACCAGAAGAAATGAGAAGAAACGTGATGCAGCAGTGTGAAGGTTGGAGGCCCGCATCCATGTGCTCTGTGGCAGGGAGCGGTGGTTCCAGAAGTAGCAGCTTTCCTTGTCTGCAGGCTCCGATGCGCAGTCTGCTCTTCAACTTGGTGTTTTTTAATTCGTAGTGGACTTGCTTTCTTTGCTTTTCCCTGTTTTTCTCTCCTAGTGGTGCGACGTGGGACTTGCAGCCTGAAAAGCTAGATTTCACCCAGTTTCACAGGAAGCTGCGAAACACCTCCAAACACCCGTTGCCTCACATAGACAGAGAAGGGTGAGTGCTGTGTGTGTGACCGTGCTCCCCAACAAGGTCTCCAACTTCTCCTTTGCAGAGGGAACACTAGCTTGGTGGCATGGGTGACGTGGAGGACATGGAGGAAAGGTGCTGGACCATGTTTGAGGATGCCACGATCCGTCTGTCTGGCTCCTGTGTCGTCTGGTTCTGGGCTGGAGCAGAGCTGCTCGCTGTGTTTTGTGTTGCTTGGTAGAGTTCAGTCTTTAAACCATGCTGGACCCAAGTCTCCTAGATCTAACTTTCCTCCTCTGAAACTCTCAGGTACAGTTCCCACAAGTGACAGGGCTTCTACTGTTCTCCTCAGCAGGGCTTTCAGGGAAGGAGAGTGTGTCTGTGGTTGTTGTTGGTTGTTCAAGCCAAATAAAACCGGCACCAAGTGCTTCACTGGTGTAGCTCAGATGGACATCACCGTTGCCCTGCAGATTCTCTGCACGTTGAGAAGCAGTCACAGAACCGTTTTTCCTCTCCTTACTGTTCAGTTCTCGTGCTTAACGCACTGGCAGTGCTATTCAGGGCTGCAGGCAGTCTTACCTGTTCTGTGAACCCAAGTTATGACAATGCTTCACCCCATCCCTGACACAACTCACAGCTAATCTCTCCTAAAGAAAAGACAGAGTAAGAACTTCATAAACACATTTTAACCCAGCAGATTTTTGTCATCTTTTTCCTAGTCATTAATCATGTCCTGTCCATAGAGGAAAGAAAAAAAAAGAGAATGGGTCTAAGAGATGGGGTTGGGAAGATTGCAGGTGACATCTCATAGCCAGGTTGTATGTAGGGATGGAAATCTCTCTATGCAGTTTTGATGTGCATAAGTTGTTTTTGCCAGAGTAGAGGCCAATGCCATACACTTCAGTGAGCTGTGTATCTCTTTTAGAAACACAGGGCTAGCAATCCCACCCCAGTCCAAGTTCAGCATCTGCTGGAGGCTCCTGTACCATGTAGTGACAGGCAGACTCACACGACTGTACAAAGCTGTTTTTTCTTCACTGTAAATATTTACTTCAGGTATATAAACAACAATTTTTAGAATGTTTCGAATAATGTAACACTGAATTTCAAAGTCACTAAGTGCCTTAATCATGTTTACTCCCATTTCTACTGAGGGTTTTGAAAAACAAGATAAAGGGCCCTCTGTAAAATAATACATGATGTGCTCCATGGTTGATGGCACTTGGCAGATGATCCTGTCAGTGGCACCTGCTGCGTACAGGGAGAATCAACAGGGTCTGCTTTATGGTCTGCCTCTAGTTCACGACATACTGTGAATGCCCATGGTGCAAACAGGTGGAGAAGGCAGTATGGAGGTGAAATACGTAATCACTCCTAAATATTACAGCTGTAAAAATGGAATAAGAATTAGTGTATATGCAGAAAAGTTAAAGAGGTGCTGTCAGCACAAGCAGCGCATCTCCCAGAATGCAGGTCATTTAAGTAACCTGCACTAGAACAGAGGAAGCACAGGCAACACTGGGTTTATATTTTTAGCCTTTAAAGTTGTCTCTGTTGTGCATTTGTCAGCTCTCTATGCCAAATCTGTGCTGAGCTTGCACATTCAGCTTGCAGAACACCCAAGAAATCTCCACCTGCTAGCTAGGCATTTTCCCTCTTGAGTGTGGGTTTTTCAAATGCTAACTGTGCAATGGAAAAAAATATAGGGAAAAAAAGGAAAGATGCTATTCAGCATATGTTCTCAACATTGTAAGTACCAAAGGATCCATTTTATTCCTTACTCCGGTCACTTGCCCAAGGTTGGCCATGCGGTTGCATCCAGTGGATTGACCTCAAGTGTCTTTTTGCTGGCTGGAGCATTTTCCTCCAGAAAGTCGTCTAATTTTGTTTGCAGATACTGAGTTTGGTGGTATGCTGAACAATCAAAGTGGAGCAGTTAAGAAAAACCAGGGAACTGTACCTCGTTTGTGACCTGAATTTGTCTGCTAATTTCCAGCATTAGCTCTTGCTGTGCTTTTGCTTTTCCAGTTCAAACAACCTTTTCTAGATGATATTTTCTCTTCACTCCAGGTATCTCCCGAGCCCGTTGTATCACTTTAGTTTTTCATGTACTGAAAGAAATTTCTCTACCACTGCTTTGAAACGTGACTGCCCGAGCTACTTACGGTTCAGTAGTTCAGGCTCAGCTGTGCTGCCTGCAGAGGAAAGCTGCCTTCATCCCCCTTAATCCCTGCCTCCTCATCCCCTGCCTTTATGCCACAGTCCAGCTTCAGTCGTTCACCCTGGGACAGTCCCCATCTTTTTCCGATAAACTTTTCCTACAATATGCTTACCTATTCTTTATCTGCAACTGGTATTATTTGTCCCCATGTTTGACTCGATTTTTCTCATTTCTATCTAAATACATATTTTTTTTCACATATGTATATTTTATATATATACAGACACTATATTTTTGCCCTTGTAAATCAAAGTCACTATTTCATCTATGAGAGAAAGTCAATTGTTGAACACCTCTGATTTCCCATGAATGAATTAGGATGTTAACTCAGCTTACTGTTTTTTTGGGCCTGGTGCTTTAGCCCATGCCATTTTTCTGGATTTTTTTCCACCCATTTGCTGTAATTCCCCCGAGATCTGTTCTCTGACTTCCAGACATTGATTACCTGGGTCTGCTGCCATCAAAATTTATGTCTAATATATGTTATTTAACAATATCTTGTCACTTATAATGTATTTTTTGATCAATCATTCTTGCATCATAAAAATAGATCACCTCAGTTGTTTATAAATGTGAAAGGATGATATTTATTGACTGTTTTTTCTTCTTCTCTGTCATTACAAACTCTCTGCATCCAGCTAGTAATTATCTTTGAATTGGTGTTTTTTTTCTTTCTTGATAGAAGAAAGTCTCTCAGCTGCCTGCTATGTGTTTGGTCTGTGGGTGCTTGGCTTCTCATCCCAATTTTTTTGCATTTCAAATTGTATGGTTGTATTTATATTCATTGTTGTTTGTTGTCTGAGAGGTATGTTTGTGCTTGTTCTCCGACAACTTTCTCAGCAGGGAAACTGGAGCTCCTGTGAAGACCAACAAATGAGCAGTGCTTCAAAGGAAACATTTTTTGTTACGTTTTTCTGTCTTCATCTTTTTTTCCCAGGTGGACTGGGCTTTCAGTTTTGCTTGGTCTGGAAATTGAATCGCCCAACGCTACTGCTCAGGACTGCCTTTGGTCCTGAGCAGTAGCATTGGACCAAAAAGCTACTTTCCAAAAGCGTTTGAATGCTGTGGCAGATGGTGCAGGTGGAGAGGACTGAGAAAAGCATTTGATTTTATGTTAACGGCTTTGTGCCTGCATGGGGTTATTTTGGAGGTACAGCATACTCGCTTCAGAGAGCCTCTTTGTTTCCATGAGGCTCCTTTGTAGTAAGAACTAATCTTCCCCCTGTGACATAATAGAGAATTAACTTTGGTTCCAGCAAGTTTTCACACCGTTTTGTTTGTTTTCTTCTTGCCACAGGCTTGGAAAAGGGAAATACGAGGATGGTGACAGCATCAACTTGAATGACATAGAGAAAGTCCTTCCAGTGTGGCAGGTAGGTGGTGAGGACGTTGTGGTACGGTGGAGGCCAGCAGCTCCCTGTCTTACCTTTCCTTAGTAAACCTACCGCAGATGGGGGGAAGCGTGGGCTGGATGTGCTGAGCTATGGTCCTTTGGGGTTTGTGATGGAGAACTGTGGCTGTGGTTTGATCGAGCCTTTCTGTGAGCCCTAGTGCTGGGCAAGGGCAGTTGCCACGTAGACTTACCATGTTGGGAGGTGAAACGTTGAGGACACTAGATGTGTACATAGACCTGTACATAAATGTATACATACATGTGCACAGGGCTCATATATTTTAGGAAAGGGGGTTCTGAAAAACGTCAACCTGCCCGACAGCTCCAAAACAAACTGCTGCCAGGAAGCCATCAGTAATGGTGTGCTGACCCAGATGTCTCCCCTGTGGTGTGTGTATGTTTAATGGTCATCTACTTACACATTTTCTCCAGCCTGTTTTTTCTCCAGATAAATCTCTACATCCTGGTTTTTGTAGTTCTGGTTAAATGACTTTTGCTGATTGGACGTTGGAAAATTGCAGGATGAGGCCCTCAGTTAAAAAACCCTATTGAATAGGTCAATTTGCCACCATCATATATTTTTCACTTTCCAAAGCCGTTGTCGTCAAAGGAACTGAGTGTCCTGGGCTGGGCCAGTGTCTGAGGATGCAGTGTGTTTTTGCTGAAGCCTCCTATTTGCCTCCAGAGGGAAAAATGGAGACATCTTGTGTGCTGTGGGTGTGCTGAGCTTTTCAGTGCTGAGCAAAGAGCTCGCTGGGCTTCTTGCACATGCATCATGGGAGGAAAAGCTTTGTTCATTCTGCAAACTGTGTGATGATTGGCCCTAGTATTCCTTTTGGGTGAGCTAGCTGGAACTAAATACATGAACAAGGAGAAGGAGTGGAGAAGTGCTGCTGACTTTGGCAGGGAGGAACACTGCCTGCCACTGGTTTCTGCTCAGTCTCTTGTAGAATGAATCACAGAATAGTTTGGG
>NW_010238028.1:62237-92430 GCF_000690775.1 Eurypyga helias | reverse complement strand
AACCATTCCATGATTCTATAATGTCTTCCCAATATCACTAACACATTAAATGTTGAGAGAAGGACAGTATGCCTGTGATAAAATGTCTCAAATTATTAGGTCTGTATCAAACCTATTAATTAACAAATTTAAAAAGACCAACACAATTAAAAAATTGCCTTTCAGACACCTGGCTGGGATGTTATGCTCATCAATAAATGGGTAAATACAAACATCATCCAGACTCAGAAACATACAGTAAAAGAAATTAAATTTTGCAACTCTTTTAAAAGATACATGACGCTACTCCTGTCAGAGATTGTTCTTTCTTACAGCTTTGCCACTGAAGACTCCGTTCAGCTCATCGCGTTCTTGCTTTGCTAAGCTACTGCAGCATAATATGCAGGTGCATCACCACATTGACTCAACCTCTCCACCACAGGTATTGTTCACTCTTGCACATGAATAATAATTTAAACACAACCGAGCAGTGTAAATAATAAAGCTAGCGATATATAGAGAAGGAAAGAGTCACAAGTTAGACAGGCACAACTCATTTCAAGCTCTGCAATTAGAGAGAAGCATGAATTACCAGCTGACGTTTCGATCACCCCAGGTAGATTCATGGTCTCTGCAACTCAAACCCGTAGCCCCTTGAGAAACTTTCTGGGTTTCTTTTTTCTTTTTTAATACACTTCCTGATGGTATTCTATGAAATGAACCATCTGTCAATGACAGATATAAGCAGTTTACGTTTCTACACTGCACGCTAACAGCTCGACGTACTGTACCGGATCCCCATAGAGCTCGCGCATGGTCAAATTAAGTTGATGAAATCGCTCTTTGAAACAGTCACTTTCAAACACTTCTGGCACCTGTACGATATAATTTCTCTTTATTTCTAATTTGCATAGCGAAGAAATTTGTTTGGACTGAGATTTTAAAGCTTCATCTTAGGGATGATTTTTATACCCAACTCCCAAGCCCTTGCAAATAACAGGTGAGTAACTGCTGACATGAACGTCCCCCGCAGTGATTTGAACAGCTCTGATGTGCAGTAATTTTTAGCACTGTGATTTTATTTCCTCTCACAAAAAAAAATAGTGTCCCTCAGGTGGTCACAGGATCAAGCCCTCAAGACAGTACTTGGAAATGTTTATTTGTGGCATTTAAAATTGCTCTGGAACACATGGGCTGTGCTTCACCACTTGGTGAAACCCATGTTTAAGGCAGCCCAGGCATAAGCACGTGCTTTCCTGAATCACCATCATTAAAGAAAAGTTAGAAACAGCCAAGAAATAAAGTAAAAAAAGTTCATTCTCAAGAAGAGGACGTGGTTTTCCATGTTAGATGAAAGACATTTTCGGTTCTACTCTTACTTCACATAGAGACTAATGGATAAATAACGTGTATGTTTTTCTTATGCTCTTTATATATGTACCATGCTCGCGGTGTCATCGCTCCCCTTTTCCAACCTGACACTTTAACAAATCCTGCTGACACGCGTTCATGCTGTGCTGTTAGGATGACATCAAATCCTAATGCTCTGGCACGCGGGAGCGCGACAAGACCGATGCTGCACGCCACGGAGAGCTCTCGGGTTACGGAGCACGGGTCGCTCGTCGGAGCCGCTGCCTCGCTTGAGTGACGTCCCAGTGAATGGGATAGAGCGGTCACAGGGAAGATTACACATAAACTTGATGAGGATTTGATTTTGACAGAGTATCTTTGTTTAGTATCGGCATGTTACAGAAACCTGTGTCAGAAATACAATTTCTGTGACATCCTGCTCTCCACCAGCATTTGGAAAGTGCCAGCATCCTCCTGATGGAGAACTGTGTCCATCAGGTGAGGCTTCTGCAGATGATATGCTGGTGCCACGGGTGCCAGGTGACTTTTGTCATCAGAGAAAGGCAAATACAGAGGGCTTGTAATTTCATGCTCCACCGTAACTCACTGTGTTCTCATTTAAAAAAAAAAGAAAAAAAACCAAAACCAAACCCCACCACACCAAACACCAAACCACACAGATTTTGCCACACTGCAAAAACCTGGATAACCACATAAATACCTTTAATCCCTTTACACTCGACTCTGCATGCTGCTCCGTTCAGCTCTTCGGGAGAGTCCCTCACCCAGCCTTCAGCTGTCTGACGCCTGCAAAGGGCTGGCACTTTGAGCCCCCATTTCTTAATTTTGAAGCAGAAGCACAGCGCAGTACCAGTTCCTCTTAAAGGGGGTACATTAATCGCCTTAATCACCTACCAGGAGCTGCAGACGGAAACAGTCCCTCCATGAATTCTGATTGGGTTTTTTCCCAACCGCACTTGTCCCAAACAATCACTTTTAACCCAGCCCAGCAGCCACCACAAGATGAAAATGATGGTCTCTGCATCACAAGACACAACTCAGGCAGGGGACAGTTATTCTGTTTTGTTTCACCCACTGAGATACGTAGCAAGAATGGATTAATTAATGTTTCTACAACACTTGGAAGATGTGGATTTCTGCATAAGTACAAAGCAGATAAGGTTGGTATTTTTTATAGCTCAGAGTCAAATTAAAAGGAGAGTTAAAGGAAAACAACAGCCTGGGAAAGAAACCACGAAAGGTTATTTCAGCAGAGGAGCTGTTATCACTGGCTGCCCCCTTTGCTCAAAAGCTGCATTTGATCATATATTCTTCTGAGTTATCTACAGCACTGCTTGAATGCTAAGGCAGAAATAAACCCAGGATAAATATTAGAGGGTTCATTTCAGATTTCACTGACGCTTGGAGCTTGCCATCTGTAATTCCAGCTTCCCCAGCAAGAATTAATTATTCAGTGTCGCAGGAAAAATTAATACAGGTCACTCAAAGTGTCTATGAACAAAAGCTAGAATATTATTTTTAAAAAATATTTCTTTAGTATATTTTGCCTACAAATAGCTTGTCAGTGTTCTTTTGCTTGTCTACACAATTTATAGCTTCGGCTGTCTCTTGTTTATGAGGCAGAAATGCTTGTGTGTCACATGCATGACAGGGCTTCTCCTTCCCGTCGCCCGCCTCAGGAGCTAACTCCCAGCTCCGCTGCAGCCTGACCCTTCACAGGGAATAGCAGTTATTCTAGGTGCAGCCCGTGACTCTTAAACATGGGAGAGTTACACACACGCTTGGGAGAGACAGGCTCTTGTCGGAGCCACAGAGGGGCCTGCTGAGGATCCTTTTTTTTTTTTAAAGAAATTTCATTGAGAAATGCCTTTCTTCAGCTGCTTTTCACAAGACCAAGCTGCTGCAGACAGCATCTCCCCATCACCCCTGTTACAGGCTGCCCTGGTGCCTTCCATGGGGAGCGGAGCCGGACAGGGCAAGGCAGGAGCGGTGGCTTTCCCCTCTGCCAGGGCACTCGGACTGGCACGGCACACATCCCGCTCCACAGACATTTAATTCCCAGGGAATTATAGTTGCTCATCATTCTCCAGTAATTCCCAAGCTCTCAGAAACAACGACCACATTTATCGCTCATGACAGGAGCAAATTTCCTCCTAAATTGCTAACTAGTCCACTTTGGTGAGAAGATCAGCTTCTCCAGCATCTATGAGATTCACAGAAATGGAATAATAATATAAGAGCCCATTCAGGACAAGGGAAAATCCATATATATGCTATATATCTTCCCTCTTCTCTTCTCAGCATCCTTTTATCCCCACTGTGATCACCCTGAGAAGCTGGGAATCCATCTGACAGCCGCTCTATGTTGTGAGCGTTGCCCATGAAATATTCCAAAATCAGCACAAGTTCAATAAAACATGTGATTTCTGAACTATATTTAAATATATAAAACCTGGTTGAAGAAAGACTAAAAATTCTTGATGGGAAATATTCCCATTAAACGATCTCCACTGCCAACATATTTACATTGTTCTTCGAACCGTAAAATGAGGTTTTGCTATTTTCCCTGTAATGTTGCAGACAGGATGAGACAATCCTGCTCTGCCCAGCCACAGCTCCCCTGGGCACAGTGAAGGGCAAGAGTGGCACAACTATCAGAGACAGGACAAAATACGGAAAAACAAAATGTTCACATAAAATCAGAAGGAATATAAACATACAGTAGGCTTGAAGAAACAGAAAAATACACCGAATACTTTGGGTTTTTTCAAATTCCTAAGTCGTATATTCGTTGTACTGTGAGGAAACACAGTGATTTCCTCTTAGCCACAGTAATAGGAGTGTAAATGTTAATACACTCAACATTACTTATTTCAAGAATTAGTGATAATATTTCTGAACCATTTCCTCATTGCTTACACTGGTGCATTTGACTGGCTGTTTATAAGCAAGTACCACATTAAATAGAAGTCAATTACCCTAACTGTATAATAATTATAGCTCATTCCTGTCAGTATCTGAAAGAAACACTGAAAATTAACTTTGCGCTGGCATATCTTAATTAGCGCAGTCTCTTGGTATTCTTCCCTCTGCTCCCGTGCAGAGAAGGAGCTTACAGCAAGCGGCGCAGCAGATGCAAGAGGAGTTTGCTCTCACAAGAGAGAAACCAGGGCAGTTTCTGCAGGAACAAGGTGATTAACCGGCACAAAAAGCTCCTCCCTTGGGCTTCCTTGTGCAGTCCTTCAGATGGGAGACTCCCAGATGCGCAACCATAGAGCAGTTGGATTGAGCTTGCCCTAAATTTACCTATGATTCCTCAACAGTCACTTTTCCTGAGATAGGGGTTTTTTCACATCTTCAGATTTTCATAAACAGGTTGCTCCCTCAGCACTCAGGCGTCTCTCGGAACATCGGGTCTGACTGACACCACACGAACCACAGAGCAAGCAGCTCTCCTTTCTCCCTGCTTTTAAGTGTTGTTAGTAAGTTAGCACACCCATCATGGCTGGCAAACCAACAGCTCTAAGGTAGAATCCTAAAAGGCGGCAACAAAAATCATGAGTTGAGAAACTTAGAAAGAAAATCTTCATAGAGAAGAAGCCAATATTTAAAGAATTCTGCTCATAGGACCACACTGGGCCACCAAACCAAACTGATGCATGTGTTGGGAGGGGGACTTTTCCCAAGGACAGGGAGTGACAGGACAAGGGGTAACAGGTTTAAATGGAAAGAGGGAGATTGAGATAGGACATCAGGAAGGAATTCTTCCCGCAGAGGGTGGGAGCACTGGGACAGGTTCCCAGAGAAGCTGTGGATGTCCCATCCCTGGGAGTGTCCAAGGCCAGGCTGGATGAGGCTTGGAGCCCCCTGGTCTAGTGGAAGGTATCCCTGCCCTTGGCAGGGGGTGGGGCTGGGTGGGCTTTGAGTTCCCTTCCAACACACACCATGCTGTGATATAATGATATATAGAACATCCCCCAAAATCAGTGCTGTCAGAAAGCACTCCCATGCACAGCTGAAGCTGATGCTGACCGTCACCCACCCCTGAACAGCCCTGTGCCCCTGTTTCACCCCACAATGGATTCAGCTGAAATAGGTAGAAGAAACCTGAGGTCCCCCAGTTTTGTTTGAAATGTCATTTCATATCCAAAACCATCTCAGAAACAAATCATCCAGCCAACCCTAAGAGCTCGCCGCTGTATTGACTGCAAGAGAGGATTGCTAGACAAGAATGTTAACATTTACTTGAAGGCTGTGAAATTTGCGTAAAAAAAAAAAAAAGCAATTAGTATGTCAATTAGTAATCAACACAAAAATTAACCTGTTTTAGATCTCTCATCATACAAGAGCTCTGCCTTCAGAAACACAGGTGGGGTTCTTCAGCCACGAAGGCTTTTTTCCCCTCTCAGACACCCAAAAAACATTTGTTAACCATTTTCTTCTTCCAGAAAGTTGAGCAACTTTCACTTTTGTCATGGTGAAGCTGACCCAAGGTGCCATGGGAATTGCTCAGCTGGGACTTGGCCACAGTCTGCAAAACAATAAGGAAGGAAAACCACATTGATCTTCATCCTAATTCCCAGAGTATTTCTACCTTTTTACATTAAGGATATGTGGAAACAAATACTGTGAGGTTACCTGAGGTCAGAGCCATAATCTGACAACTATAATCTAATGATGTCTAATGAGAAATTGGAGGGAGCTTGGGAGACAGCTGGGAGAGAAAGGTGAAATCCCATAGTTGCTGTTAAAATGAAAAAGAATTCTCTTTGACCAGCTCTTCTGCTTATTTCTGAAAATGCAGTTAAATTACTGCATTCATTCTGAATTTGCCAGGGAAAAAAACATCTAAGAGCTGTGTTCATGAACTTGCAACGAGCCTAATTGGTTAAATAACAATTATCTTCAACTCTTCAGCCCACATCTGAGATACTGCAGCAGTAAGACTAATCAGCACATTATTGTTAGATTATCTCTCAACAGTTCAGACTGGCAAATAGGTATTGATAGGGAGAAATGATCATTTTAACATTAAAAAGATAAAAGTAGCTGCCAGAAGAGACAACACTTTTTTCTTTTATTAGAAAGTGAACACTAACAAACCATGTGTGCTTACCTCTGCTCCCTGACTCAGGAAGGCCCTTAACTACGTACAATTTCCATTTATCACAGGGAACTGGTGTGTGAGGCTGAGTCTCAAAGCCCACCCGGTCCCACCCCCTGCCATGGGCAGGGATACCCTCCATTAGATCAGGCTGCTCCCAGCCTCATCCAGCCTGGCCTTGGACACTCCCAGGGATGGGGCATCCACAGCTTCTCTGGGAACCTGTCCCAGTGCCTCCCCTCCCTCTGCAGGAAGAATTCCTTCCTGATGTCCAACCTCAATCTCCCTCTTTCAGTTTAAACCCATTACCCCTTGGTCCAGGGGGTATATATTTCTTTATATTCTCTGCAGATACTGGTGATAGGGCTGTTGAGACACACTTCCACCTCCCAAGAACATTTTATAGAAAAAGGCTCTCAGGAAAAGTCCTCTATTTGCACTCTGGGGTCAGGCAGAAGCCTCCGCAGAGCTCAGCCTGGGTGCATCTTCGTGAATTATCAGGGTCTTCCAGTTATGCTGTTCCACTGGCAGTCTCAGATAGCGGGTAAAATTGACATTATCCCGCTCTCCTCCAAACCGATTTCAACTGCTCCTCTCCTGACATTTCATACTATTAAGTAGTCATTTATTACCGCTGTTGTTTCGCACCTTCAAGAAACGGGACGCGAGTTTATCAATTACAGTTACAGCGAGCATCCCTTTTGCTTCTTTTCCTCACAGGCGTATCTTAATTAAATCACAGAATTGAGGAGATTGTGCCATATTTTCATAACCTTTGTGTCTTCACATGCATAATAAGCACACTAGTGATTTAAGTAGCCTTTTTTTTTTCCTTCTTTACAAAAAGACAAAAGCAAATTCCATTAATCCTTCATTATATTCACTTTCAGTATTTTGGAGCACAGAGCAATTTGAAATGAATCTCATCAGCTCCCTGACCATTATTCACTAACTCAGCCAAGTTCATTCTGGTTTGGAGTTTTATTTCTTTGGGTTTGTTTCCCATTAGGGCTCGGTATTTTGTAAACGTTTTTATCCAGATTATTTTAATTTTCCCTCCGTACTGTGTGGTAAAGCAACCAATGATGTTAGAAGTAACTAGATTTATATCTGTGATCCCTTGCACAGAAAACTCCTAAAGAACCAAGGGACAACATCCCACTCAAAGAAAACTACATACACATTCCCTAAATATTTTATATAAATACCATGGTTTGCGATTGTTTTCCAGGAAAGGCCCTCAGGTTATAGTTACATTTTCTTCTTTTTTTTCCTCTGTAAAGCCTTGTAAATGGATAAATCTTGGGAATTCCACAGCATCGGATCTGGGAGCAGCCGAGGAAATGTAGCAGTGAGCATCTACTCCGCAGCAGGGCACCGGTGGGATCAAGCCCCCGACCTGCAACAGCCAAATGTTGCAGAGTCAGGAAAATACCTAAGTAATAATTCCAGTATCAAGGAGGGAAATACTGACAGTTGTGTATCTTCCTGCCCTTGTGCTGGGAGCTTGACAAACCACCTGAGGGGAGGACGGTCTGCTTTAACCCACTTGCTCATCTCAAAGCCCCGTTTGCCAGCGCGAATGGTGACGGTGACGCTGAGTTGTTCCTTCCAGGGTCTCAGCCCAGCAACCTGACAAGGCGGGAGGCAGTAATCTGGGGAGGGCACAGAACCAGGGCAGCCCTTGGAGATCCTGTGGCACAAAGGAAGGTTTTCTATTACCATTTTTCTGGGAAATGCCACCAATTAGTCTCCACCTCCCTGAAGCCTCATTTATTACACCCAAGGTTGTCATCCTTATGGAAAGGAGAGAAGCTGAAAGGAGGGACCAACAACTGCCAAGTTGCTGAAGGTTAGTGGAGAGATGAGCAAAGAGACTCCCAAATGCAGCTGTAGTGCTGGGGTACTCTCTAGAACAGAATTACCCCCTATAAATAAATATCCTAAACCAAAGTCTCAATTTACTCCTGTAAAATATCGTCGTCAAGGCAGAGGTAGAGCTGGAGTTCAGGAAACCTCTTGTTGCTCTCCCTCTACCTACCAGAGCTTTCTTTCACATCTCATCCATTCATCTCAGCCAACATTAGAACAGGAAAACATCAGGCAACCAGCTTATCAGTTTCCTTTCTGCTAATGAGGTTTTATAATATATCATCTTCAGTTGGAGTAATTGGGCCTGTCGGTGGGGTAGGTCATCAGATATCCCATCCACCTCAGAAGGTTCCCTGTAACCGCCTCGAGTCATATCTGTTAAAAAGTTAATCAAGCTGAAATGTCATGGAATTTAATAACTACCACAGAAAAGGTTTTTAAGTTCAGTATACCACTAATTATGTTATTTTCCAACAGGAAATATGTCTTACGGTAATTAGACCAAGTACTGTTTTCAGTTATACTAGGCGATTTATTTTTGTTTATCCCATTTTTGCTCCTTCCTCTGTTTGGGAACAGCTCTAAAATTAAGCAGACCCTTAATCTAATTTCATACATACAGGGCTTTGCCTGAGGTGTTCCCTTCCTTCTCCCCAGCTGCCCCTTCATTATGAGACTTCATTTCCACCCCCAAAATGTCCTGCGGGTGGAAGCTCTTACCTTTCAACGTGACATCTGAAACAGATGACTGATGGCAACCACTGACATTTATGAGTATTTATAACAAATACATTTGAATAAAATCAAGGCACAACCAAAAAGACAGACAGACTGGAGTATCTTTGAGGTGGCAGGCAGCATAAAATGTTATTTCCAACACGATCACTATCACAACAATAGCAGGCATTAATGGTTTCTGGCAGCCTTAAAACACCAGAGAAATACGTCACCACAAATCTACTGTTAACAACAACCAACTATTCACAGGGAGGTGTGAATCCTGTGTGGCCTTGTGAATTTTCAATGACTGCAGCTGATGTTCGGAGCGGAGTCGGAGCCAACTAAGCACGTGCAGTGCGGGTACGAAATACAGGGCAAGAGACGAGCACAAAATCTATATCCCATTGATTGGAGTTTCCGTGTTAAACACGTTATTCTACAATGCAGCACAACAAAGTTGTACTCTCTTCTCTAAAAAAATACCCTCAACGCCAAGTGTAGTGTTGGGTTTGAATACAGCTGGGTCGGGCGTTTCTGCTGACCGCAGGAAAACGGGGAACTCTCCCGCGTGGGCTACCGGGGTTTTCACAGAAGAGAAACTCCATGGCAATAAACATTTTTCAGCTGTCAAACCGGTTGGACAGCCAAGCAGGCCTTTCTGCCACCCCTCGGAAAGCTACAGAAAAGGGGTGGGAGCAGCAATGGGAAGTGCCCCTGGGACAGCCTTCAGCCATGATACCAGTGGCGGATATTTTATTGTAGTATTTTTCCCTGTTACTTTCAGTTTTAAACACAGGTATCCAACAATTTCTCCCTGAGATCCATTCTACAAAATCAGCTTTTGCCTAAAACTTGCTTTTCTTCACCCGATCACACATAGGACCATCCCTTTCACTCCAAATCTTCTTTACTGGGATTTTATAGGACAGCGTGTAATGGCTTTAAAGTGAAAGAGGGAGATGGAGATGGGACATCAGGAAGGAATTCTTCCCGCAGAGGGTGGGAGCACTGGGACAGGTTCCCAGGGAAGCTGTGGATGCCCCATCCCTGGGAGTGTCCAAGGCCAGGCTGGATGAGGCTGGGAGCACCCTGGGCTATGGAAGGTGTCCCTGCCCATGGCAGGGGGTGGCACTGGACAGTGTGTAACCCCCCTTCCAACCCAAACCATGCCATGATTCACCACTGTTGCACCGCGCTCCTCCTCCATCCTGTGCCTGATGTTCAGATTTGTATTTTACCGGAACGGTTGCGAGAAATATGTATGATGTGAGGGAAGTCACAAGCAAGCGTCTCCTTCCTCTCATCCCTGTCGTGGGGTGACCTACATGCAGTTTGTGAGGGGACATTGCAGCACAGAGACCACCTGAAATCAGACATGACATGCGTGACTGAATCTTAAGCCCATTTAATAGTATTCAAGTCTTGCTTTTTCGTCTTTGGGCCAGTCAATTTAACTTCAGCTCCTTCCCAAGTGCTTCAATACATGACGACAGAAACCCTTTGCAAGCACCAACACCCCAACCGGGAAACGAGAAACTGCCAAAGTGAGTTTGTCAGGAATAGATCCCAACACATCAGCCTAGTTTTGTCCAATGACAAAACCCCCCCGGTAGAAGGGGGCAGCAGGACTCCGTGCCTTGACTCCAGATTTTTGACACCATCCCACTTCTCAGGAGCCGTGGAAGCACAGTTTGGATTACTCAACCAAGGTGGGGGCAAAAGTGGACTGAGAATTGGAATTATTTTAAATTTGGGGGATGGCATCAAGCTGGGATGAATGCAAGCAAATCAAAGTTGTCAATCAAAGCCATGATAATCCCCAGAATCCCTGGTTAAAATCCCTTTATTTTCCTGAACTCTGCCTCTGTTTATTCCTTTCCCAGCACTGGCACACTGCCTGCCAGCTCCCCGCTTTGTAGCACCTTAGTGCTTCGAAAGGGTGAGTAAGAATTCGGAACAACGTCCCAGCTTGAAGCAAAGGGCGGAAGAGGGAATGTTGCCTTCACATGTTTCTATCAGCTGCAAGAACAAAACGATATCACTATTAACTGCACAAATTGAGGGTGTGCCACAATCCAGTAGGAGCTTCTCTTTCCTTCTAATTCAAAATCTAAAAAGAAAGCAGCAGACTCAAGAGCTGGGAAGCTGTTCTAGGTGAACCTGAATTTACCCACCCATTACCCAAGGGGCAGAAGCCTCTCAGCATTGCTCCAAATGAGCAGCACCCCACTGCTAAGCAAGGATTGCATCCTCCTGGCTCCTCTTCCATTCTTTTCAGGATCAATACATTATGGAAGGCAAACCTACACCGAAGGTACTGTGAAGCAATACACGAAGAATATTCCTTGACATTTTAGGAGCTGCCAACATTTTAAAAAGGTTTTCTATAACGTAACTACGTTTGCATTATAAGATTGTTTTTTTAAAAATAAAAACACCAACTCCAAAGAAATCAGCACAGAGTTCTACAAGTCGTCTGAGAGCTAATCAGGATGCTACCACTTAGCATGGGCTGAAAATCGCGCTCCGAGGGTCACGTGATGAATCAACACAATGGTCATGGGCCATGTTGTCTCAGTAACTGCGAGATGAGAACAAATCTGACGCAACTCCAAATGCCAGCAAAGGTCTATCCATCTCTCAAAGCTGCCAGCAATAAGTTTTCCCTGTTTGATAATTTACAAAGTAGCTTAACTTTGGCATAAAGCAGTTTTGCAAACACGTTTCCATGGAAATCCACAGTGATACACTTATTGCTCTGAAGGAAATTACCACTCTTCTCTGGGGTTTATTGGACATTATCCTAAGCGCAAAAGGAATTCTTAATGAACAGATTATGAACATTTTGAGAAAATTCATGAAATAATTTGCAATGCAAATGAAAATCTGCTGGGAAAGAAAGGGTTTAGTTTTTTGTTGGGGTTTTTTTGGTGTGTTTTATTTTTTAAAGAATGAGTTTGTTATTTCCTTTAATAAACATACTAACGTATTCAAATTAGCTACAGCACTAGGAATCTCGGCAAGTGCTGACTGCCAAAATTCCCAGGGCTGTTGCTAATTCATCAAACAAGGCTGAAAAGCTCTTTTTTTTATTTGTATATAGAGATTCAGGAGTGCTGAACTACAACAAATTCACAAACCATTGTGGATTATATGTATGTTCTAACAAAAATCTAGGGCTGATAAGTAATGGAGGCTGCTGCATAACATGCATATAACACGATCTATTGAAGACAGACATCTACAACAGCATTTACCTTGCTGTCCTCACACTCAAAGACAATATACTCCATCCTCACCTCTGCCTTGCAGAGCTTTCCCCAGTTTCCTGGCATACCAGCTTTTCTTTTTTCTCCCTGTGACTCTCTGGATGAACAAGGATGAAGCATCAGCAAGAGAAAAGGGAATTTAAATAAAGTGATGGACGACCAGAATCCACGAAGAGTCGAGGGAAACCAAAGAGCTGGGCTGAGCGTCTGCTGGACCCAACCGCAGCCTTCTCCTCGGCTTCAGGAGGGTTTTTCATCACCTCCTAAGTGCCTCATGCCAAAGGTTATTTCGCTACTTGCAAACTCTAATAAAGATTTACATTAAGCCATAAAGCAAAAAAATGTTAGTATGTGATTATTATTCCCTTTACATGGTGCCTGGCAGGAGACTATAAATCCAACATTTACATTGGAAAAATTGCTGAAAAAGGAAACCAATAAAATCCCAAACATCTTCATAATCAGGGCAACTTCATGCTAAGGAATCCCAGGTGTATTTTTAAGGGGAAGGGGTGAATCTTTCTATTTGCAAGGAGAAAGCATTAAGAATATCACTGCTCTTTTAAAGAACATTTTAAACTGCAGAGAAGGATTTCTTCAGATACTTTTAGGCTCAGACTTAACTCAAGTTTCAAGGTTAAAAAGTCTCATTATCCCTTGTGTGCCCTACTCTATATGCTCAGCGTAGACCCGCTCAGCTGGCGTCTGCAGAAGTGCAGCAGAACCTCCACCCGCAGTGACCGGGATGGCACAGCCAAGGGACTCGGCAGCTCTCTTCCCAGGGCCCAAATTATTATGAACTGGGCTAACACAGAATCTGAAATTTGCACAGGCTGAGGGAGACAGAAACAGAGCGAAAAATAAAAGCAAAAATTCCCTTTGACATTTACGCAGAGGCTGAGGTTGGTGTCCCATGTACGAGGGTACTGGATCAAGCACCTTTCCATTCATGACTGGTGGGGATAACAGTTTGATGCGATGATAAAACCCTGAGTTCTGCTCCTAGTGCCAAAGAACAGAGCTACATCAGTGAAGAAGACAGCAGCAACAAGTCTGCGTTGAATTTAATTTAAGTTGAAAGTGGGGAGGTTTAACCTACATCTAAGGAAGAAATTCCGCCCAGAGAGGGTGGGGAGGCACTGGGACATGTTGCCCAGAGAAGCTGTGGATGCCCCATCCCTGGAAGTGTCCAAGGCCAGGCTGGATGAGGCTGGGAGCAACCTGGTCTAGTGGAAGGGGTCCCTGCCCATGGCAGGGGGGGGGATTGGGGGGGCTTTAAGGTCCATTCCAACCCAAACCAGTCTGTGGTCTATGATTCTATGAAATTTAATGGGAAAATTATTTCTTACAGTATTATTTCCTGTTTTTCCTGCATCACCTCTCTTGTTAAAGGGTGAATGAGAGGGTCGTGTGCTGTGTTGGGTGCTGGACTGAGCTGAGGAACAGGAGAACTTGGTTTGTGACTACGAGGACAGGACTCCCACACCAGTGTCCCTCAGCCTTCAGGGACGTGAAGCCACCAAAGGCTACACAATGGCATCACCCGGAAGCTACAGGCTGTCAAGCATGAAAGTCCTACCAAGTAGCAGATAGATATTAATGGGTGTTAGAAAAAAGGCTCTCTGCCTGAGTTTTGAGAACAAATCTCAAAATCTTTGAGACAACGAGGACTGCCCCAACCTCATTTCACCATCTGCTTTCACAAATGGCACCAGTACAATGAGACCATTTCAGCACATGCAGCACATCCCTACTGTCCTATGCAAGGAAAAAATAAATGAACGGACCAAGGCATTGCAGGAAAAAGACCTTTTTTCCCACCTAATTTCACTTTTTTCCAGCAGTGTTTATTAAGGAGACTGGTTCAAGCACCAGCCTTGTGCTACGAACTCGCGCTGCACAGCACGGAAATGTCACGTGATGGGCTACGGGAGAAGGGCCAGAGCCACGGAGTGGCAACTCAGACATCTTCAGACAATATAAGCAGCCGAGAGATCTTTGTTCTCTGAAAAAAAGAGTCATTTAAACTCAAATCTTAAATTTTTGGCTGTGTCCTCTATATTCTGCTGCACATTTGTCATGTATATTTTATGAATAGCTCATTAGAATTTCAGGGAGATTTTCTCCAGTCTGAAGTGAAATATCCCATGCTTGGTTTTATTATCTAAAACCTAAGTATTTAGCCCATGGTTTTATGTTTAGAAACTGCATTTTTAATGGGACGTCTCTGAGATGTGCAAAGTTTACTTTCATGGCACTTTTTTTAAATTTGATTTTCAGTTCTGAGGTATTTCAATGCCTCCTTTAACATGCGGTGGTATTGGTACGATATGTCATTTTTTCTCCATAAAAGTCTGCATGATGCTGCAAGGAGGATTTACTTATTAGTAGACTTTTACTGGAATTATGGGTACTCTTAGAAATGGGGGTTTTTTTTTCAATCTTTTATGAATATTTTCATGAAAATCTCTGAAAGTATCTTGGAATGTTTCATTACTATTTTAGTGCATTAAATGCAAAGAAAGCATTTTCAAGGTTTAGTAACCTTTTTTAATGGAACTTATATTAAACTTTTATGAAAATTCACATAATGGGATTTTCAAAGTATGTTTTTCCCCCAAAGTACAAAATATCCTGTATGACTCATTATTTCTATCTCTCCCTGTTCATCTGTCATTTAGGGTTTAATATTCTAGGTCACAAGAAGCCTCTGGTTGAGGGGAGAGAAGGAGAGGTCCACTACTTCAACTCACTAAGCCCTCCCTGGCTCGCCAAACTTCAGAGGCAAGATCCACCCACTGTCATTTCACAGGAACACTAGGGATTTTTCAAGCGTATCTGCTTTCTCCCCTTACGCTTCAGATGCACGAGTCTGAACCTAGAGAGCAAAGGGAAACGATGGCCATGGATTCCCTCGCAGCTGCCGGAGCAGCTGGTCAGGCGGAGGTTTCAGTGGCCATCGGCAGCAGGACTCTAGGAAGAGGGTGAGCGATTGCATCTGACCTCCTACAGCCACTGCCTACGGCATTATTAAATTTCATGGGAATTTTTTTCACCCAAAGGAAGATGCCTGGATACTACAAAACCTCTTCCCATGTTACCACGATACAAGAAAACGCTGTGAAATTGGTGGCCTCAAGCAGGGCTTTGATCAAACCAGAGACAATTTAATTTAAACACGGCCTGTTGCTAGGCTGCTCGAACTTAGGACAGACCGGATTTTTGGAAGAAGAAAGGGACACACCTTTGTCAGTTCACGGAGAACCTCTCCATTCTCATCAAGCCAACACTTCAGATGGTCTCCCACCCACGCTCCAACAGGGTGAACAGCGACCGGAGGGTACGAGGAGAGGACCCTATGCCCATGCAACGCTTCATCTGCGAGCACCAACGCCACGCTCGGGAACTCACTCTTTTTAACCAGTCTAGCTGCTTTCTGGCCAGTGAATATGCACAAAAAAATCACACCGCGTGGATGCTGGTCCACACATCAACCGCACGCCGCAGTCCTTACCACCACGGAGGATGAGGCTATATGTAGATTCATCACCTGGCATAAAGAAGCTCCAAACTCTGCTGGGGCCACCAAAATCTATTATTTGTCATCTCCATAATGCGTTAGCACATTGGGCTTCTGCTGCCAACCAGAGAAACAGAAGTGCCATCCAATTTGACTGTGCACATACCTGTAACAGCGTGCGAGCCACAGTAACCTTCACCGTTAAAATCTGGAAAGGGGCAGCCTTTCTAAGTTATCACGTAACGCAGAGATGGCTCCTTTTTTCTTTTTTTTTTCCCCCACACAATTGAGTTTGCATAATTTGCTTGACGATGCAGTCCTTTCATGGTTTATATATTAAAACCACCTTGTCTCATTAATAAATCCCAATGTAGTATCAATGCCCATGTAATTCTATTGAAGTAGACGTATTTTTCTCAGATTAAGGAGTCCAATTTTTATGACATACTAAAGTTTAGACTTTAAATTTTAAACAACTGAACACTGAATTAAATTTTGCATTTAGCAGAGATACAAATCCCATAACCCGTAGCACTAAGTCTACAGAGGTTTGACTGTATTGCTTTAAAGAACCAAAAGACAATTATTGGCAAAAAGTCATTTTAGCTTTAGTGTTCCCTGGTTACACAGGGCTGTGTTATAAAAGAGATTAGGATGTTTTTATTATTTTTCTCTTACCTTGATGTCAGGCCTATTGAAATTCTCTATAGCCACACATTTTATGACATAATGTTTAATATCTAACACAGACGCTAAACAAAATAATTTAAAGAGGCAATACGATACATCATTCTGTTTCTTCTTCCATTGCTACAGCAAGGTTTGCTCGTAATATAAGCCATTTTAATTAGACAATAAAGCCTCGGTTCTGACCCCCTGGAGCACCTCAGAATTACAGTAAACTTAGGATTTTGAGAAGTATTGGAGTAACAGCCCTGGCAAGGAGACACCCAAACATACTGCAACTTCCCTTCCATGGTCCTTCCTTTCCTTTGGAGCAACAGGAAAGTGGGTCAAGGACAGGTCAGATAGGGCACAGTGCAAGGAGTCTGCATCCTCAGTGGGGTTCAGCATATGACACCGACTTCCTCCACCTCACATTTAACCAGTGTCGAACAAATTCACTGCAACAACGTTGGTTACCAAAAATCCCTCAGTAAGACACAAAATTCTCCAACCCAGAGCTCATATGCTGCAGCACTAATACATTATCTTTTCTTTCAGTAAGGATCTTCTCCCTGCAGCATCACTGGCAAATTTTTACACCAATTTCTTCAACAGGGGAAAAAAAAAATATTAAAACCAGGTATCTTACAGTGTCAGTAGAAGTGTTCAAGTCCCAATACTGAGGTGGCGCATCTTCCGGCAGCTTTATAGCATCCCATGGCACCACCGAGCTGAGCAGCGAGCGATGGGGACCCGACCAGGAGCTGCACCCTCTCAGCTTCACAAGGAACCAAGAGTTTACACCCTGGGGAAGAAGTTTTCTTTAGGAAAAAAAAAAAAAAAGCCATCTGACCAAATTTCTGATGTATCCATCTAGATGGAGATGAATTCCAATCAACTCATGAGCACACACCCTTGAGCTGCTGAGGAGGAATAAGCTTAGGATCCAAATCTGGGTGCAGATTTTATTACTGAGGGTCATTTTTACCTCTAAACCCTTCCTTCAGCACTGTTCCAAGACCAGATGGAGCGTACGGGCTGTCTGGCAGAGATGCTCGCTTCATGAGAGTGGACAAAACAAAGACAGACTAAGGATAAACTTAAAATATATGTCCAAGTGCTGTTTTGCCTCCTGCACTCTTCTTGGTAACATCCTACAACTCCAGCAGCGGTGCGGTGTTAACAATAATGAAAGAAGACACCTTCCAGGCAGAGCTTCCTTTAACGACAGACAAAATCAATGAAGCATGAAGAAACCCAACCCGACACCCACAGCAGGGATGGAAAAACCCCGATTTACAGACCTCTACCACGCCCTTCCCTGGGTCACTGCGCGAGCCATGCCGCAGCCATGTACAGCCAGCGGAATTATAAATGTTTAATAATAGAGATGGTGAAAGTTACAACAATCTCAACATACCTTAATAGAAAATATTTCCTTACAACCCCAAAAAGTTCCGTTTTAAAGCCCTCAGTTATCTGCCGAGGAGGGTGACTTTTTCAAGTATCCGTTGGATCGCAATCTGAATGCATTCCAGAAAATTCCCTGTAATAAAGCAGGTTGTGTGGAAAATGCTAATATCGAAGGTGAAACGAAAAAATAGCAGCGAACGTGAATTATTCTGACACAGCTGAAAACAAATGCTTCGCCGAAACATCAGTTTCGGCAAACTTTAAATGTATTTTTCACTCAGACTGTGTTTCAGGGAGTACTTTGATTAACATGCCGTTGCATACAGTAACCTCCCAGCACATGCAGGTACAAATCTGGAGGTTTTTTGGGGAGGAAGTGAGGTGCCCAGCCGCCTTAGCAGCTGCTGGCCTTTCCCACACCAGGGAAGCTCCAAGTACCTCCTTAGCGCCAGCTCCTGCCGCACGTTGCTGCCTGCTGCGTCTCATGGGCAGCTCTGGAGCTGCACTCGGGGTGAGGATTTCCAGCAGCCCCCAGGAACCATTAAATCCCAGCCTGCAGCACTGCAAGACCAGCCCAGTGGGTGCCAGGGAGTCCAGAGGAGAGGGGCACCCCCTTTCCGGCACTTTCCGCTGTGCACGAGAGCTCGAGGCGAGAGGGAAGCCTGCTGCTGATGGCCTGGAAAGGTTCATACTCCTCCCCGGCAGCCATGCCCGGAGCTGGGCTGCCCCTAGCACATGTCCCGCGTCCACGGGTGCTTTGCGGTCCCCCAGCTGCCCTTGCACCATGCCAAAGTCCTGGTGCCTTCTTCCCCACAACCCCAAAGAGCCCCACATCCTACTCAGACCCACTCACCGTTCTGTGGAGCATGGCAGAGCTGATCAAGTTTCCTGCAAGGATGTGTCCAGTGTCACCCAGAAACCTGCAAGCGTTGCAATGCCTCCTACGGAGAAGTAATTTCAGTTTATTGCAGCAGGTAAGAAGTCATCTGTGGGTCTTCAGCTGTTGAAGTCTTACCAAAATGGGGACGTGCCAACATCAGCTTCGCT
Organism: Eurypyga helias; assembly: GCF_000690775.1. NCBI lineage: Eukaryota > Metazoa > Chordata > Aves > Eurypygiformes > Eurypygidae > Eurypyga > Eurypyga helias. The sequence continues at coordinate 73,469 of NW_010238028.1, read as the reverse complement.
GGAAGCTCACAAAGACACGCAGAACAGTTCTCATTAACACACAAAAGCACCGCACCTGGGTTTTCAAGAGTGATATAGACTGATTGGAGGGAATCCAGAGTAGGCCATGGGGATGCTCTGAGGGCTGGAGCCCCTCTGCTGTGGGGACAGGCTGAGAGAATTGGGCTGGTTCAGCCTGGAGAAGGGAAGGCTCCGGGGAGACCTTATAGCACCTTCCAGTACCTGAAGGGGCTACAAGGAAGCTGGGGGAGACTTTTTACAAGGGTCTGTAGTGACAGGACAAGGGGTAACGGGTTTAAATTGAAAGCGGGGAGGTTTAGAGTAGATATCGGGAAGGAATTCTTCCCGGAGAGGGTGGGGAGGCACTGGGACAGGTTCCCAGAGAAGCTGTGGATGCCCCATCCCTGGGAGTGTCCAAGGCCAGGCTGGATGAGGCTGGGAGCACCCTGGACTATGGAAGGTGGCCCTGCCCATGGCAGGGGGGGGGACTGGGGGCAGCTTTAAGGTCCCTGCCCACCCAAACCAGTCTGTGATTCTATGAGTCATCACCTCGATCATCCATGGTGCTGAGATACTTAAAGATTTTTCATGGACCTTTGTGATGTTTCTAATAGGATTGTTGAGACCAGAAGCGTTACAAGATCATCCGTTCGTCTGGAAAGCACAGGGCTGCTACTCCCTGCACCAAGTCTCTATAAAAGCCTCTGCAGAGCCTGCAGAATAAAACACAGGGAAAAAAAAGGCAAAATAAAAAGCACTGAGGTAAGCCCAAACAAGCAGAGCACTCAGCTGGGCAAGTCTGCTCAATAAGGGAACAGCATTTTTCTACAGTCACTGTTGCAACTATAATCACTTTAAGGGAACATAGATCCTTTCCACGCCGTTAATCCCAGGGCAGCTTAAAGCAGAGCACAGGGGGAATAGCTTATTACTGCCAAGGCACATGAAACCCTGCTCGCTCGCTCTCCAGCCACAGCCTCACCCTCTCCATCCCCAAAGGAAGCACTCCTACGCAGAATGACTTGGAGATGCTCTTGGTGTGCACTTGAGCCAGATTCTGCGGTGACAGTGAACAGGGTTTATGCTTGAGAAGCTTTCATCTAAATCACGAGCCGCACAGCTCACCTCTTGTGTTCCCGGCACCTGCAGATGCCTTTGTCAGAGCTCGTCTGCAGTGGGGAAAACGTGCCGTACCGTGAGAGCGCTGCGGGGACAAGAGCATCTCCTGCTGGGGTTGGCCACGGGCAGCCAACAACACTCCCAAAGTGTCATGTGTTTCCTGAGCCGACACAATTAACAACGCTTTCATTAAAGGAGTGATGAGACTCCGGATCCAAAATTCACAAAAAAGGCTGACAAAATCCTGTATCCACAAAGTAATGCACCACTGCAGCTTTCGTAGGCACAACAGAGCATTCCCACCCCAACCTAACGGCCAGCTTTCAGCCACCTCCACTTTCTCCATCCTGGTGGATGGAAGATGGTCGCAGGAAAGTGCCTGCAGGCATGCCCCCTGCCACCGAGCAGGGGGCTGGCAGGTCTGCCCATGATGCTTCCGCCCTGGAAGCATCATGGCATGGATGATGCCCATCCCATCACTGACTCCAAATAACAAAGACTTCAGTTCAGCAAGTTACACATTCATAAGAGCTACAGAAACTCCTGCCAAACGGGTTAAAACATAACGCAAGCTGGTCTGTAACCAGAAATTCCTACCTTCTTGTGGATGATAAGCATTTTCTGTTCCCAAGCAAGCTTCAGCACCAATTTTCCCTGAACCCAAATTAAAGGTATTTTAAGTCAATATTTTAAATTTTAAACAGGCACAGCTAGTGTAAACGTTGATTCATTTGGCTGAGCTGCTCATTCTTGTCGCACCTTTTACAATTTTTGAACAATTAGAAAAGCCAGGTGCTCCCAGACGAAGTTTTGAAGCAAGAAGTATTTCAAGATGTCTTGTATTTCCCCTTTGCCAGTCATACAGCCTTTCATCCCCCAGCCTGTAGGCAATACTTTCTATTTAAAGACTCCTTCACGAACTGATCTTTCATACTCCTGACACGGGCTTGAAGCAAGGTTTCATTCCCCAGACTGCTACGCTCAGCACCGTGGATCCCCAGCTCTCAAAACAACTCACGTCCCCAGATTTAGCAGCCCAAGGTGCAGTATAAACCCCCAGGCCACCCCCACCTGCCGCAGAGGGGACGATCCCTGCGTGAGCCATGGGGTAGGATTTTGTAGGTATTTGTCCCCATCCACCCACAGACCGATTGCGGGACCGGGCAGGGTGGCTGCACCCCTGTCCCACTGGCAGGCATCAAGGGCATTGCCGTTTCAGGAAAATCCTGGCATCCTTCACTCTTGAGACAGACGTTCAGTCCGTTTCCCTTCCTTACAAGATTATTTACACAGGAGAGGCTGGAAAAGTGTGTCCCATTTTTCGGGAGGATGGATGAGCCAGATGGGGTGGGCATTGGAGGGTGGCCTTGTGCACAGCTCGGAGAGGACAGGTGGAAGCACCGGGATATTTCTCAAGCTCCAGCTCATCACAAGCAACGTTTCAAACCTAAACCAAATACGAAGGACATTTGCAGAAGCAGGAGATAATTTTTTACTAGTTTTCAAAATACAGGTGCTTATTTCCAGCTGCTTAATTTTTTATCTTTAAGCAGATACTGTCCTCAAAACGTATTTCAATATGTATGCCATACATTCATACCTCAATTCAAGGATAAAACCAAACCAGTTTTTATCCTCCGTGCTCATCCCAGACCCAGTTATACCTGTCAGAGTCTTTTCTTCAGTCACAGTGTCAAATGCTATTACTTAGCCCCGAATCTGAGCGACCTGAGGTACTGCTCACTGGTCAGGGGGCAGGAGATGAAACGTGACCTGGGGTTTGCACAGCCCACGGCTTCATGCTGAGCTTTTTGTAATGACAAAGGCACAGTGAGCCCTTCCAAAACCCACCTTCAGCTGCCCGTGGGGGATAGCTAGTCACAGGATTTTCTTCTTTATAAAAGATTTTCTCTCCAGTTTAACTGGTAGTTAAACACAAACAAAAGCGCACGCAGCCTCCTATTACACTCAGGAACAAATATTGCTATTTTTAGATAAATCTTTGAGTAAATTTACTTTAAATTTAAATTTCTTTAAATTTAAATTTCTTTACTCCCATGAAGATAAGATCAATTTTTAATTTTCTTAGTATATTTTACAGGGAAATTTACAGTGTTCACAAGCCTTAAAACTCATCTATCACTTCCACCCAAGAGCAAATTGCGTGCAGCCCATTACCAGAACTATGGAGGAAAGCGCTGCATGGACTGCCACAGTGCAGACGGGGACAATGTTATCACTAATAATGCTGTCGTAGAAATCTCTAAATGAAGGTACATAATGATGGAATAAGCACTGTCACATTAACATTTTGCAGTGCTGTGGGCAGTGGTATCAAATTAAAAACATGCACTAAATTCTATTATCTGGCAGTTTATTTAGCAATTTGCAGTTTGCCAACACAGCACGCTTCTAATTCATTAGGATGAACACTGCAAAAACCCAAAGAGCTCTTCCTTAGTAATTGTGGTTTAAAGACAAAACCAAAAAAAAAAAATCACGGAAAACAAAGCACTCTGCCCCCTCTCCCAAACAGATTTTCTCAAGCCTGGGGAAAACTTTGATTCAGGCAAAAAATTTACAAAGGATTTGGAAACCTTCACTTCTGATGCTCTTGCTAAGTCTGCAAGTAGCTTTGTAAGAACCTACTGAGAGCATGAGCAGCAGCTTTCTCCAAGCCAGGTATTCTCATGGAGTCAGAGACGTTGGCTCATTTACAACCCACTCTGCCCAGGTAGTGGAAGCTGAATTGGAAGTGAATGGGTGAGAGCTACTGACAAGTAGGAAGAATTACAAGAGTCCAAAAAGTACTATTCTTTTAAATCATCTGCTGCTGCTCTGGGTTTCTCACTGGTTTCCCCCAATGTGTTGCCCAGTCTCGGTTCCAACGGACCCAGCACCAGCACAGCAGTACCCAGTCCCACCAGCCTGGTCTCTCCACCCAGCCACGCACCTTCCCTTTGGGGCCAGAGCAAATGCTCCTGCAGAGCTGGACCTGATGGTCTCCTGGTGTGAAAAAATACATGATAATTCGTTAACTACTCCCCACCAGTTAATGAAAAATGAATGCTAAGTTATCCAAAGTAAGTACCTTTCCTTCATCCCTATTACTCGACTGTAAATTGCACCAATCTGTTTCTACAGAAAAGGCACTCTGAAGACACGATGCTTTGTACGAATTTGGTGACCCATCAAGCATTTCAATTATGTGACATTTGTCACACTGAAAGCCATGAATAAACATGCCTTAACATTTTTGGTACTACCCCGCTCAAGCAGGGTTAACGTTTTGCATCATTTCTCTTTCAGCACTTCCATTCGATGCGTCCCGCTGCAGAAGGAAGCGCAGTTTAAGGCACTTAGCCACAGGGCTTTACTTTCAATTTACCTCGTAGCTCTTTGACCCCAGACTGATTGCTGTAGCAAATAAGACCGTATAATTGGAATAAGTGTGTGTCTCGTTTGCGATTTGGCAAATATTACAGTTCACCAACTGCAGGTGAATCAAATGTAGGTGTTTTGGCAAATCACTAGCAGCTGTTCTGCCCAGCGTCATGAAGGCTCCGTATTGATACGCATTAAAAACCCTTCTGTTTACTTCTGCTCTAATTAAAGCACCAGGACGCATCTTGGATTTCACAAAAACTCTGCTAGAGCCGTGCACAGAGCTGCAGACAATTCAATAACAGCTTCAAATCCTATTTGCCATTACCTCTGAAAACAAGGAGTCATCCTTTCCATTTGTTAAGGTCAAGGAACTGCTGGATGCTAAAAGAGTCAATTCATAGAAGACAGATGAAAAGCACAGTTACCAGGGCAGTGTTTCCGTGAGAATAGATGGGGAGCTGAGGAGCAGTGCCTTTGGCTCTGAAATCGCAGGGGTCTGCTGCGAGGGTGGTCTACATGAGGTGCACACTGCTGGAGTGGTCACCAGGTTGGGGGATGGGTTTGGGTAGGTCTTTCTCCCCTCAAACCTTCTTCTCACTAAAATCTGCAACAGGATCTGCACTGATAGTCAGCTACTGCGCCACGGAGGCAGTGGAGACTGCTGGAACACAGCACCTCTACCCTGTAACCCACTGACATTCAAAGCCCTTGATCCTCCTGCCTCTTGCTGTGGACCCAAGGATGACCCAGCCCCACAGGGCACCTCAAATGGTCTCGGCATGGCTGACATCCCCTCCCAGCTGCTCCGGGCCTCATAGAATCATAGTATCACAGAATGGTTTGGGTTGGAAGGGACCTTAAAGCCCACCCAGTCCCACCCCCTGCCATGGGCAGGGACACCTTCCATAGCCCAGGTTGCTCCAGGCCTCATCCAGCCTGGCCTTGGACACTCCCAGGGATGGGGCATCCCCAGCTTCTCTGGGCAACCTGTCCCAGTGCTCCCACCCTCTGCGGGCAGAATTCCTTCCTGATGTCCCGTCTCAATCTCCCTCTTTCCGTTTAAACCTGTCACCCCTTGTCCTGTCACTCCCTGCCCTTGGGAAAAGTCCCCCCCAGCTCTCCTGTAGCTCCCCAGGCACTGGAAGGGGCTCTGAGGTCTCCCCGGAGCCTTCCCTTCTCCAGGCTGAGCCCCCCAACTCCCCCAGCCTGTCCCCAGGGCAGGGGGGCTCCAGCCCTTGGAGTATCCCCGTGGCCTCCTCTGGACTCGCTCCAACAGCTCCGTGTCCTTCTGCTGTTGGGGCCCAGAGCTGGAGCAGAACTGCAGGGGGGTCTCCCCAGAGCAGAGCAGAGGGGGAGAATCCCCTCCCTCCCCCCCCTGGCCACACTGCTCTGGATCCAGCCCAGGATATGGTTGGAATCTATACAAAAATAGTGTTGTTAATTACTTTAATGTGTTGTGAACATATTTATGAATAAATATTTAGAATCATAGAATAGAGTCATAGAATCGTTTAGGTTGGAAGAGACCTTTAAGATCACCCTGTCCAACTGTTAACCCAGCACTGCCCAGCCCAGCACTGTCCCATGTCTCTGAGCATCTAGTAACACTATAGAGAAACAAGCTATAAAGCTATGGCTATACTAGTAACTAAACAGGCCATGGTCTCTTCTTTGAGTCTCCTGGCAAGTGATCCGGCTCATACACACCTGACTGTCCTCCCCATTCCCTTCCTAAATAGGCTGTTCTCACCCATACTGCAGTTATTAACAGCCCCAGGTGCATGCTGTCTCCTGAAGCACAGCCGTATTTGGGACCGAGACCCGTGGATGGGAAGACATCGGTTGGTACCAGCCAAAGCTGTTCCAGGGAGATTTCTGGGAATTAGAGTGGTGTCCAGTCCTGGAGAGGATGATTTTCTCGTGTTGGACTGTCACTCACACAGCTCACATGCGAACACACAGACCTGCTATGCGGAAACGGGAAGTCTAACGTTTGGAGATTGTCCAGAAGACACTTACTGCTGGGAATTCAGAGAGTTCACAGGGGAAGAGCTAACATCAGAATACATCAAAATGCTTATCTCAGGTTAGTCTTTCTTTAGCAATTCTACAAACAACCTGTTCTAAAAACACCCTGCCCATGACAGGTCAGATGGAGTCCGGCCATCACATACCCCAAGATCAATACTACTGAAATACAGAACAATTCAAAACACAGCACCTCAATCTGTCTCCTCTTTATCCATCATCAAACCAGCATAACATTGATAATCCTATTAGCGCAGAAGACAATAAAATGCAGTAGGTGGTTTTGAGTTATGGAACAACAGGGAATAAAACAGGCTGGGTTTGAATATACACATTTTCTTTGAACTAAAAGATACAGAACCTGTTTGTTTGTTTAATAGAAATATATCTCCCTTTTAGCTCCTGTAATTAAAACCTGAATGCAGTTCAATAATGGCATACGAATGCATACCTCTGTGTGAGCCGGATCCCCTGCAGTTATCGCTCCCATGGACAGAAACCCTGTAACCGAAGCAGACTCAGAATTCAAAATGCGGATTTGGGGTCTGATGAGATCACTCATGCTCCTCTGTCCACTTGTCTGTACTCTGATAAGCACCTGTTTATTTGTGTTCATTTTTCATCTTGCATGAAACTGTTCCAATTCCAGGGACGTTTCTCTTTCTCCAAGCACATACGGCAGTAAATAAATATATTACAAGTATTACAAGCAACAAAAGAGATATCCATAAAATCTCACAGAAGCATACACTATTACTTCCTGTAAAATCTGTAATATTGGAAGGGCCAATGTTAATGCTGTTATCCCCTAAGTTCTTCAATTCAAGCTGCTTGTTTCTCCCTTCTTCAGGCACTAACAAATCTCCAAAAGAAGAAAGAAAACAGGCATCTTACTCTATTGCAAATATATAACTCTTATGTAAAATACCTGTTTATCCACTAGCCAACATATAATTTTCTAACCACTCTATAAACCAATTTGTTGCTATGCCCCATTCACGCTGCAAAGTTCCCCTCTCCTGAACTATTTTCCTGTCTCCATAGTAACAAATACACTTAAAAGGGAAGGAATGAATAGGGTGATGTACAAAAAATGTGTGACAATACAGTCAAAATAAGGAGCACATTCAAAAGCTGCAATGACCACAAATACTTCATATTGTCAGGCAGACCTGCAGAGCTCATGCACAGGAATGTTCTCATCTCGGAGCAGCAGGAAAATGGTTGGAGCATTATGCTCTACTATCCCTTTTTCACGCCATTTTTTTGCTGGTTTAATCACAGTAAGAATTATTTCTACTGCACTTAGTACCACCGTATCAAGAAATCATAGGGCGGTAAGAAATTAAATCATTGCTACTACTGAGGTCCACATCAACACCCCTCAAATTTCAAATGCTGGTGGGATAAACGGCACAGATTCTGCAGCAGGATTAATTACAGGCACCACACATGGATCAAAATACGTAACTGATCTTCACTCACAGCAATGCTGAAGTGGTAAAAATTATTCCATAAAACATGAGAACAGATTCTGCCTGTCCAGACAAATAATGTCATAAAATGTTTAAAGCAATGTCATGAAGTTTAACGAACTCTAGACGTGGCTGCGTAAGCAGGGCACGTGTTATGCAGCGAAACAGAGCGCTGAAAGATTTTCGCCAGCCTTTCGTATCAGCCATTCAGAGCATCGCACCCGTTTGGGCGGGCTGTGGGTACCCCGCACCTCGACCCTCATGCTGCTGCCACCTGTTGTAGCAGTTTCTCTTTAAAAATCGGCTCTAGAAAGAGAGGTTACTTAGGTACATAAAACAAACGTGGCTGCAGATCTCTGCATGACGCTGGCTGTAATCTATCTAGTCTTGCAACTCGGTTATGCTATTTTGTGGTTGGTGAACCATTTTTCATTCTCACGAAAAACAAAAGAATGTGATACAATGTTCACCCTTATAGCCAGGGACTTCAGGAAATATCCTCAACACATCCTTTTCTGATCCCTTTACTTAATGTTTAAGGGAATATGAGGCAGCAGAGGTAGATACATTCTTTACTATACAGACAAGTTGTTTTCTCCTGAATACCTGGAGTATCTTAGTATCTGAAGTATTTTTGTTTAACAGGGAAAGAAAAAACTGTTTTTCCCTGAAGATGTTAAAGTGAACCCCAGCCAGAGAACCAACCCCAAAGACACTGTGGAAACCCAAACTTCTTTGAAACCTCACTAAGCAGCAGAGGTAGATACATTCTTTACTATACAGACAAGTTGTTTTCTCCTGAATACCTGGAGTATCTTAGTATCTGAAGTATTTTTGTTTAACAGGGAAAGAAAAAACTGTTTTTCCCTGAAGATGTTAAAGTGAACCCCAGCCAGAGAACCAACCCCAAAGACACTGTGGAAACCCAAACTTCTTTGAAACCTCACTAAGAGAAAAACTATTGCCTTAACCTAATGCGGTTGGTTTGCTCGTGCCTGGAAGGCAGATGCCTCCTCCCCGGCCTCATTAGCACAGACTGGTTAACAAGCTCCTGCGCTGCCTCCAGCATCACTGGCCAAGCCCAGCTGACATGCCTGATGTGGTAAACTCCGCAGCGTGCTCGTTAAGCAGCAGCATGAGCGTTCGCACCCCTACCTTACCAAGGGATGGTTAAGCTGTCAGTGTGGTCATCTGGACACATTCACGTTAAAGGTTCTAAAGAGCTTTCAAAAAAGCTTCCTGAGCTTTTAACTGATGGAAATCTGAATGTGAGAGATAATGAACCGAGACAACAAACCTGGGACGTGTGGGGCTGAGCTGGGAGTCCAGCCAGGAGCCCAGGGGGATGAACCGAGGAGAAGCCTGAGCCACCACTGAATCCAGAGCCTACATTCATGGAAGTAGGGGGAAGCACTAAAATTCCTCCAGAAAAAAAAAATCAAATCAACAATTTGTTGGAGAGGATTGCACTGGTAGCAGGAGCGAGGCAAACCTGTCATCTCACCTGCCAAGCAGAGCAGTAGGGACTGGGCAGATGTGTTTTCCTTGGGCTGGGAAGTACCGTTGAATACCCCACCAGCCGTGAAACTGGCCAGAAAACCAGGAGGTAAGTCAGAATTCTCTGCATCTTATCACACAAAGCATTATATTTCTGTACATCAAAACTAGGACAAGAGGAAACGGCCTCAAGTTGTGCCAGGGGATGTTCAGATGGGATATTAGGGAAAATGTCTTCCCAAAAAGAGCTGTCAGGTGTTGGAAGGGGCTGCCCAGGGAGGTGGTGGAGTCACCATCCCAGGAGGGGTTTCAGAGATGGTTTGATGGGGTGCTTAGGGACATGGTTTAGGGCAGACTTGGCAGTGCTGGTTTGATGGTGGGTCTGGATGGTCTTAAAGGTCTTTTCCAACCAAAACAATTCTATGATTCTATGAATCTAGCATTTAAATTCAAACTACTCCTTAGGCTGGTTGGTCTGGATGGTCTTAAAGGTCTTTTCCAACCAAAACAATTCTATGATTCTATGAATTTAAATTCAAACTACCCCTTAGGCTGAACACTAATTGCCACTATCATAAAAACCTTGTTGTTCAGGAAATATACTTTAATATTGCCTATCTCTTGAAAAAGAGAGACTCTGGCTTGATGTAAGTTAGTCTCTATCTGTTCAAGTCTGGAAGGGAAACTGATGTTACATTTATTGAACTTGTCGTTACTAGAATCACTTCTTATTCTTTGGTTTCTGACAGAAAGCAATCCAAATGCAAAGCCAGACAGTATTTAAGGAGAAAGGAAAACTTCAGCTCGCTGGTCATGACCTGCCTCACCCTCTGCCTCTGCAGCACAGCAATGCTCATAAATCAGTGCCGTCCCTTGCAAGGGCACAAGCTGTGCTGTGGAGGTAAGTATGTTTTTTCCCCCCTACCATAGTAATGAATTTCTTAATAGTCTTCCCAGACAGAGCACACAACCAAGGAGCCTCCCAAACTCCCTGATCAGAGAGAGCACTCGAACCTGAGACAAACATCCTCTTGCTTTTTCAAACCATCTGCTATTTCCCTCAGGGAAAAAATAGGACATGCAAAACAAAACCACAGATCTGTCCCTTACTGGAAAAACAATCCATTTACTTTTTTTTTTCCCTCTTTTTTCTGCAAGGGAACAGCAGAAGCCATTTACCCATTCTTAATCCTCCACACTGTAGCAGAAGATTCTCCTATTTGGCCACCATGAAATTGTATGAGGTGACTTGATTTAAAAGTTGAACTCTGTTATATCTCATGAACGAAAATGCTTAGGATGAGCTAACAGCGTCTATTTCTTCTACTGCAATATAATCTTTTTGTTGTCTTTTTCTTGTTACTCCTGGGTTTTTGTGTTTTTTTTTTTTCTTAAAAGAAACAATACCTTGAGCAGTTCATATGCTTTGCTTTTCAGAAAGACTCACTGTGCAAAACGCAAAACATCACCTACACAAATAAGTACTTTGTTGAATAACCCATCAGAACTACTTCCTAAAGAGCCTTCCATAAGCAAAATAAGCTCTTTGGCTTGGACACCGTGTACCATGCAGAGCCTGACAGCTACAAAAGGAATAGTTAAGGTTTTTAGTATGTGCACGCTGCTGAAACACTGCTCCTTCAGAGAAGAAACTGAACTACCAGTGCAACACACACAATTCAAACAGCCAAAAAGCCGAAACAATTCAAAATCCAAAAGAACGTCT
>NW_010238028.1:61742-62141 GCF_000690775.1 Eurypyga helias | reverse complement strand
AGGGAAATGAAGAGCAGAACATTTTAAAAGCCCGTCTTTATGCAGCTACAAACACCCAGGCCAGTGCGTATCTGCTCCCACATGACGCAGTGTTAGGTATCTCATACCTAATCCAGATGAAAAATTCCCTGTAGTCATTGGCAACGGCTGCCACCATGACCAAAACACCGGGGTCCAAATCAGGAACCTCCAGAAGAGGAAACACAGGCACTCAACGCAGGGGTTTACCCACAGAAGTCGGAGGCAATGCCACAGGCACTGCTGCAGTAATATATATTTCTGTTTATGTCACTAAAACTGCTCCATTTGGTTTTAATACATTGATTAAAGTTTACTTCTGCATACTATGGCCCCAAACTTTGAGCTATGAGTGACTGAAGCTTTAGGAAAAAGCAACCA
>NW_010238028.1:58950-61696 GCF_000690775.1 Eurypyga helias | reverse complement strand
AACATTAGCATCACCTTGTAGGCTATAAGGAGCAAAAGCTTCATTTTAAAATGCAACCAAACAGTGATTTACTTTTTTAAAAAAAAAGCAACATGGGGATTCTCCAGACGCCCTTGAACTGTAGGAAGTGAACCCTTTTTAAATTAGAGTTGGGAAACATGTTTAATTACAATGTTGATAAGAGCTAGTTCTCACCAGAATGAATTAGAGAGACTTTCTGGATCACTTGGCATTTTTCTTCAAGGATGGCCTGTTTTGTTGGTAACTCAAAAGGCTCAGAAACATACACACACCAAAAAAAAAAAAAAAATCCCTTCTGCTGTTTTCTCAAAAGCATCTGAAAAAAGATGACACCTTCCAGTGATGTAAGCTAGCGTTGCTAAACCTAGTGGAACCTCCCTGATTTATACCGGCTGGATACATTGCTGTTCATGCCTTGGGAATTCTCTCAGAAGTTGTAGTTTTCAGAAATTGATTGCTGTTTTCAGCAATCTAATCCCCGTCAGGTGCTGAGACCCTTCAGTTCCCATTCACATCAGTGAAATCCAGCAAAAGGACTGTCAAAACCAGAGACCAATTGCCTGCAGAAATGCTGGTGTTAGCTAAAACTGATCATAAAACACTTATTGAATTGCTAAAAGATGCCTAGCTAATCCTTTCAAACTTTATAAATATAATTCTTGCTGAAGAGAGAATCCTTATGTCATTGGCAAATTGGACTACAATCCCCGGAAAGATTTGTTGGTGGCAGATGTGCTCCCTCAAGCCCTGGTCACAAAGGGTGGCGGAGCCAAGCAGCGAGCTGCAGAGGCAGGTGCACGAAAACGCAGCCGGAGGCACCTTGCCCAAGGGCAGGACCAACTGACCCGGCTGGTTTTCCACCAGATTTCAGTCCAATTCATCCCTCTGCTGTGATGGAGATCCCCAAACCACCCCCAGATTGCCCCACTCCTGCTGCCAGAGCGACCAAGCACTGCGAAAGTCTGATGCCAGCATGTAAATTAAATAAATGCTGAATATGAAAACTATTAATTAAATGGGTTTTAATTAAAAAAAAAAAAAATTAAAATTTTCATTTTCATTTCAGTTTTCATTCACGTTGCAGCAGCATTTTTGTTCACAACTGAATTTGTTTTCAAGACTTTATAATTTTACAACATTGTGAAGAAACTCATTCCCATAAACCCTTCCATGCTGGTGATTAAAGTGCTCTGGAACCATCTTGGATGGAAAGCAAAGTCTCTTGCTGCAAATGTAATTAATTCTCCAACTCCTCTGAACTCCACCAGATTTAAAGGACGTCATTACCCTATTCAGATCTTCAGAAGAAACTTGCACTTGAGGAATACCTCAAACACTTCTTGGGTTTTGTTGTTTTTTTTTTTTCTCAGAATCCATTTCAATAACATCTAGCAGTGCGAGTTTTGGAAAAATTAAGTCAGAAGCTGACAGGGGTTTTGCGTGGACCGGAAGAAGGAACCGATACGCTCATTTTCTTTGACGTTAAAAGATTTTTTTTGTGTGTTCTTACCCATGGAGATTAAACTTTCTGAAGACGTACAGTGCACCTTTCGTCACATAAAGGGGAAGCGAGAATTTTATAATAGAATTAATTAATTGTGAGTGAAGCTGGTTTGAAGTAATATCTCCTCCTACTTGTCCCTCAAATTACTAACCAAAGTAGAGGTCTGTGATCTACATGTGGTCCCTTCTTACTTTTGATTTTACCTTTTCTTCCTACCTTTTTCACTCTGGTCTCTGTACAGAGATTTTCAGAGATTTGTTCCTCCAGAATAAGTAGAGCAGCCGCCTCCCTCCATTTTCCTGTCAATCCTGCAAATTGAGAACAAACCCTGAGTGGGTTCTTACCTTTCTACAGATTTGCACCAGCAGAAAATCTACATGTTGCCTTCAATTAAACCTGTGCAATTGCACCAGAGGAAAACAAACGAGATAGCTACATACAAAGGGGGAAAAACCCCAAACCAGAGAGGCCGATATCTTCTTTTCTACATTCACAGAGCCGAAAAGCAGAGTGTCTGCTGAACATCTCCGGACGCTGGGCTCTCCTTGGCTGGGAGCACTGGGGATACTCGCTTTTCCCAGGTCTAATGGGTACTCTCTGCCAGCCTGAGCATGAATTACAACAGCTTCAAGGCTGCTCTAATTTATTCTGCTACTCGAGGATCCTTGTGGGAATATATTATCCATGGAAGCTCAGTGATGCAGAGCTGCATCACAGCTCCTCTCGGCCCAAGCACCTCGTTATTATTTGCATTAGGGTTGCTCCAGGGAAGCCCAGGGCCATGCTGTGCTTAGTGCTGCGGAAACGCAGCGGTGGGAACCCTCTCCCAGCCAGGGACAAGATGAAAATGGCCTGGGACCTGTTGGCTCTGGGGCTGTGGTTGTGCAGAAGAGGCTTCCCCCCAGCTAAATCTGCTTCTGCAGGGGAAATCTCTGCTGAGCTCCCATGGGCACAATCGGCAGCCCCGAAGGAAGAAGCAGAAAGCCAAGCAAACAGGGTTTGCTTTCTTCTGAAAAGAAAGAAAGGAGAAAAGGAACCACATTTTCATATTTGGGCAGTGTCATAAATTGAAATGATTCAAACTTTACTTGAATCATATAATGAGAATCACAGACTGGTTTGGACTGAAGGGACCTTAAAGCCCCGCCAGTGTCACCCCCTGCCACGGGCAGGGACACCTTCCATAGCCCAGGGTGCTCCCAGCCTCATCCAGACTGGCCT
>NW_010238028.1:0-58663 GCF_000690775.1 Eurypyga helias | reverse complement strand
AGCATCTCCGGGGCCTCCTCTGGACTCGCTCCAACAGCTCCGTGTCCTCCTGCTGTTGGGGCCCAGAGCTGGAGCAGAACTGCAGGGGGGTCTCCCCAGAGCGGAGCAGAGGGGCAGAATCCCCTCCCTCACCCCCCCTGGCCACGCTGCTCTGGATCCAGCCCAGGATGGGGTTGGCTTTCTGGGCTGCCAGCGCACACAGCCGGCTCATGGCCAGCTTTTCATCTCCCTGTACCCCCAAGTCCTTCTCCTCAGGGCTGCTCTCAAAAGGAACAGAAGAATGAGGGAACTTTATCAAAAAAAGTTTCCCTAACTTCAAATCGGAGGCCAGGGCTGAAGCTGTCGCTGCTCAGACTTGAGGATGATTTCATCTGAAAATTTTCAGGCACTCATTCGACATTGCTAACTGGATTTCAGGCACCAGAAGGGGAATACTTTCTCTTTTCAATACAAAAATCTAGTGGGATTCCTTTGTAATCTATACTTTTCTCTAGGCCTTTTGAAGCTTAACTTTAGGCTGAGTTCAAGTGAGTAGTCTTTATTTCTGCTTCCTCACAGCATTTTTACTCTGGGGCTCACTGTTGCTTTGTTTGCTTTGGAAGAAGGATAAAAAACAAAGAGTGAATAGAAAAAACCTCTAAATCAATGCTTGGCATGCCTGCAGTTACCCGAGAAGTGATTTTATTTACTAGAGACGTGAAAATCTCTGCTTCCATTGCACATCTAAATTTTCGCATAAGCAAGATAACTGCAGCCCTGAAAGAGGAACAACCAGTGCTCAGGAGTAGCAGAAATGGGTACTTTGAGATCGTCAGCATTTTATAATGCAAACTGAGAGAGAATAGAGTCGGAAATATGGGCTTAAAAACGGCTTCATCTATGCAACAGCAGCTTTCCCCATTTTCCTGACAGTTTTAAAGATGCACTTGTTCCAGCAGAAGAAATAACACAGATATTTGTCACCCAAGGTCACTGGCTGTTTTATCCCACAAGGTTTTTTGCTGCACAACTCAACTTCTGACTCATTCAGAAGTCAAAAAAAGCTTGTGACAGACAGAAGATGATGAAAGATGTGTGCAGGGCTGACCCACGCTACACCATCCCCTTCTCCAATGTGTTTTGCTTAGTCCAGACATTGCCCTTCCACAAGAACACTTTTATATTGCTATAAATATACATACATTGGTATAAATACACATTTATCTAGTTGTACGTCATAGGTGTAACAGCATCACTGTAATATTAATCCATCCTCCTTTTAGTGACATTAATGTTCTGGATGCTTGTTTTGGGTGAGAACATTCCCATTTCAATCGAATTTACTTAATTTTACGTTTATTTTTCCCATTTAAACTTAAAACATCCTATTTAGGTCAAAACAAAGAGTTTAGATTTTAACTTTCAAGTTTACTAGTAGTAGCAATGTCGCTAGCTAAGCAAGCAGCTACACTGGCAATAATTTGGGTTGGAGCATTACTTCTGTGGTAAACAGGCCTTTTTGCTCTCTCAGAGCAGGTTTTTCACTACATGGGCTCCTCACCTCATTTAAGAAACATCTCTCATCAGGCAGATGTAGCTCACTCAGCCAACTGCCCACATCCAGCTTCCCGCTGGCTCTCAGCAGGAGAGTTCAGTAGGAGATTTTGGGGGTCATCATTCCAGAAAAGCGAAGGGTCGGGAAGCGTTTTATTCCTGCAAGGAGAGCGGAGAAAGCAACCGTGAGAACATCTTCCTTAAAGAGCAGCATCAGTCTGCACCCCTACCCCTGTCTCTCAGTTGCACGTTAAGGGGACGCAGCGGGAGCAATTCGTGCCTGGCAAATCTCTAAAAACAAGAGCGGAATTTATCACGAGAAGCAGCGCTCACGGTAAAAAGGATGCGGTTCTCTGCATTCGACTAGGAAGAGCTCCTAACAAGCTTCAAGAAGATTAAGTCTCCCTATCCTGTGGATATTTTAACGTGGAGATACAGTAGAAGAATTGGTCTTTCTCTCAAGGAAACATCCCACGCTGCTGATTGAGGAATATTAAGAGGCTTAAATAAATGTCGTCCTCTTGTTGCATTGTGGGATCTCTGCAGCACACAGCGAAAACCGCAGGAGGCACCACCGTCTCCGAAACGTTAAAGAAAATCATATTATAGTGCAACTGAACCACTATCACGAACAAGTTGTAACAATTTAATACGTTTATTGAAAGCTAAATTTTCCATATTTTCAGCAAGTTCTTGTGCCCTTTGGGATATCTTGCGTAGCTCAAACAACCAGCCACTGTCCCCTCCAGCAATAAAACGTTAATAGACTGAAACATTTCAATTGCATTACTATGAATGTGATGCAATTTAATTTTATAAGGTGCCATCAATAATACATAAAAAAATATTGTAAAACATAACGTGATGATTTTAATTCCTAGAAGCGGGTCTGGAGAAACAGCAGATGAAGTGCAATGCTAAGCAGGTGCCAAATACAATTATTTACTCCTGTTAAACTCCACATGCCCAGAGCTGGTCAGACAATGCCTATGCAAACACCTTGCTCTGCCAACCACCTCCCCTTAGTCATGTTAATTAAATCGTACTCCTAAAAGACTACTTCTGCCTAGCAAACTACATAAGCCTCTGCTTTTGAAGGTTAATTAACTGTGCAGGAAATAGGTTGTAAAAAGCGTTGCTTTCAACCAACATAATATTTGCCACTAGGGCAGATGCTGCTGCTTGACAAAGGGGACATGCTTTTCTATTATCCACACAGGCTCTGATCTCTGCCCTGAGGACATAATGGGAACACATTACGACGTGTCACTGGGGCCAGTCACAAGTATGAAGTGTAAGGAGGAAGAGTTTCTTGAAGACATTTTCACCTCTGGAAGGGTCTGATCCTTAGTGACAGAAATGGGACAGCAGAAACCTGCTGTCAGCAGCACTCTGAAATGCATTCTGCATAACTGCTACCCTGTTCTTCCCATAAGCACGATTTCCAGGGATGAAATCAGCATTTTTTTTGTTCAACTGGATGAGATGAACCAGGTTGCATGAACCAGATGTGAGGGACCGTATTGCACCAGATGTGCAGCCTCTGGCACTCCCTGCGGTTGCAGCCCTCTACAATGACCCACACCAGCACCCAACCTCCTCCTGGGGCCACTCGAGGGACCAGTCCTAAAAGTCTCAAACAGGGCATTGAATAATGTAGAGAAGGAGAAAGATGAGGAGATGACTGAATCACAGAATCATAGAATGGTTTGGGTTGGAAGGAACCTTAAAGATCAAGGTCCAGCACGGGTTTTCACTGCAAGGCAGACAACTAAAGATGGATAATGTAAATGTAGAATTTGGCTCTCCCATTTGTGCTTGCACATCCACAGAATAACAGGGTAACCACTAAGTGTTCCTAAAGACCAGATTTTAGTGTAGTCAGCTTTTAACTAAAAAAATTATTGCTATTTATCTAATATATGCATACATAATTAACATAAAATCTTTATTTTAGCATCTGTACGAACTAAAATCCAAGTGGCAACACAAACCTGCTCTGTCATTCAAGCACAATTATTTTCTTTAATTTATTTAATGTGATGTGAACGCACATCATAAAGCTAATGCGACATAAGGCGAGAGATGGGTTTTATCACTGCAAAGCAGAGCTCAAAGAACCAGTGAGCCTAAATTGCACAACAGAATTTCCAGTACAGTCAGGAGGAGACATTTCTGCGTTGAGACAAGGCCAACATACCCCCCAGTTGCGTGTAGCAGCATAAAAATACTTTGCCAGTAAGGCAGACTTAGCTTGCCAAATCAGCAGTTTTTTTCCTGGGCATAGACTTGCCCAAGTGCATTATTTACAGAAATAGCAAACAACTCAGCTTCCAGAGGAGCCCTGGGACAGGTCCTCAGGCAATATAAGCAGCCTCCCCGGACAGAAAGCAGTGGGTTTACTCACACTGAAGATCTGGTCTGGAAGGGACATGCCAAATGCTCTTTGTTCAAAAAAGAAAACCTGCTATGCACACGTGCAGATCTTCTCAAGCCAACGTGTCCCACAGGCACAAACACAGTCTCACGTCGGGGACATGGCACTGCTCAGGTACCTGGTAGTTGGCACAGGAGGAAACGACAACAAACCAGACCTAAAAGACATCAGACATTACTCTTGTACTTGAACCAGCCTTGCATCACGCAGGATATACATACCACAGTTATTTTCATCTGGGAAAGCTTTTAGAAGAAGTACCTGGTCTGAAACATTCTGTGAGAAGCGGATCCAAAAATAAAAGCTCTTCCCCTAAGTTCATCTTTGAGCAGCTCTCACATGAAGACGAATCTTGGCAGATTTGTGGCTGATGTGCTGGGCTGTGACATCTGAAGTCAGATTGTAGCTTGACATGAGAGATCCAAGCTGACAGGATGCATCAGCTTAAGATGCAGCAACTGAAGTCTTAAAAATATGTTTTTTCTCTTTGCTCTGCGGTTTTGACAAAAGCTCCACTTACCAAAATTGCCCATCAGGTACTCCCTGCCTCAGCTCTTGGCTGACAGTAACTGGCAGGCTGGCTCGCAGAATCCTGGATCGTTCTTCCAGAGGTACATGATGCAGGGGTGTTCTGGCATTTCATAACGTGTATCCCTATTTCAATACCCAGGTCACTGACTACATTTTCTTAAGGAAAATACATTCAAATTAAAATAACTCCTGTGAACGTGGCAAATCAAAGGTCTTGGAGTGTGATGCACCAGTTCTTCCTCCCACTTTCACACTGGTTCCTATGACTTAGGGTGATAAATTTCATCCCCGTACCTGTGGTCGTGATGCCATACACCCTTGTCTCACTGAGGCGTGAGTGAACCAAATTACCTTCTCCATTCACAACGTACGAACATGACACATGAAGTATCCTCTTTAAATTAAGCCTATTTTGTAGCATCCCTCATGTGCAGCCACTTCCATTCTACCAGTGTGTGAAGGAGACTTAACAGACACAATTCTCATTGCAGAGCTAGAGATGTGGGCTACATCCGAGATCTGTATGGTAACTTGCAGGCAGTTAAACCCTTTTCATTATACCAGCACAGATTCCCACTGACTTACCCATTAGTACATCAGGTGTAGTTACGTCAAGAGGTAACTACCTGAGCCTAAAAATAAAGTAAACCCTACTGACAGGCAATTTACTGCAACATGGAAGCGTGGAAGCTCAAGATCCACACGCAGAGCACCCACAGCCAGCCCTTTATGGTGGCTCTGATCCCAGGAGACTATTCTGGGGCTGTTCAATTGAAGCCACTTAAAGCAAGCAGTCTTCGAGAAATGAGGGGTTAAAATGTAAAAATGTAAGACACTATGAAAAGGCTTAGCATTAAGAAATCATGGAAGTAATAAACAGGAAAGAACACTAAAAATCACAAGGACGAGTTGGGCTGTCAGCAGGATTACAAAGTACAGATAAATTGTGCTCAAGCCAAGGGCAACACGTAACGCAAACAACCAGGGTAACTTATCAAACCAATGATGTCAGTGCGACCCCGTAGCTTCTGCTAAGTCACGGAGACCATGCCACGTACACCAGGAAACTACCCAAATTAGGAAAAGTTCAAAGTTTAACCCGAGAAAGCCTCACAAGACGACCCCCGCCCCTGATGAAGGTACAGGAACTCCCATCAGAAGACTCCCCAAAATAGAAGACTCCGCCTATACTCCACCTATATATGAATATACATGTAAAGATGATGTAACCTATGCTCAAATTCGTATAAAAGGGCTGCATTTATTGTTAATCGTGGGAACCCTTTGTCCAGGGCGGCCTGGAGGGTTCCCCAACGCGTTGTTAATAAATACCTCCTGCTTACAGACTTGAAGATTTGGTCTCTGAGCAGTTACTATCTAGCCTTTTGGGGCAAATTCGGCATCACAATGACTGCAGACTTTGGCTGCTCCCATGTAAACACCAGAATTTTGCTAATTCTCCATAGCTAAGATTGCATTCACTAGTATGCAAGTGACCAAAATAAAAAATACAGGCTGCTGGTGAGGATTTCTCTCAGCTTTCTTGGTGCAGTTTCAAATATTAACAGAAGCCCACGAGCAGCTGGTGGTGTTGGTTACCCTACACTCAGTGATTCATAGAGAAAAAGCAACTTGAACAGAACAACACTAGCCTTGGTCAAATGTAAAGTGGGGAAAAAAAAAAAAAAAAAATCACCTAGTGGTGACCAAGTAATTCAACCCAACTATCGCCATAACAAAACTCTTGACCTCATCTCTTACTTACCTTTCAAAGGAAGTTTTAGGGACGCCCAAGAAACTGGGTATGTTTGAGTACGATCACAGACATACCGGCTCTTTCCTGGCTAAACCATGTGAAGCTGGAGAATAGTACCTGTCATAAACAACCAAATAACATAAAAATCCATCACATCCACATATTTCTCTCTGTGGTTAGAAAATACACTTGGGTAAACATTACATGGAACAATTTCATCAAATTCAGTGCTAGGATTTTGTGCCTTCAACTGTTTTTTCCTGCCTATTAAGACCATAAACAGTGTTTCCACACTAATTCATTTGCGTCTTCACAGGGACAAAAGGAGGAGACAGAAAAATATTAAAAAGAGAACAGCTATGGAGGGACTAATACAACCACCCTCAAGGTTTTAAATCAAGGCTTATGTCACACTGGGACATCAGTCCCACCTCCTACCCCATCATGCTCCAAGCTGCTGAGACTGAAAAACGCACTCTGAGAAAGCGGAATTTTAGACCATTGGTTTATGTGTTCTGTTGCTTGCCTTTTTTTTTCATATTTCTTTCAAATATTGTAATTCATAAAGGAGATTTAGAGGCTAATTTTTCTTAACGATACACTCATAAGCTTAACCTCATTTTGATAACTGGTTTTGTGTAGTGATTGTGCTCTCCAAAATGTAGAAGCCAATTTAGTGAATTAGTGAGTAAATAACTCTCAAAGCATGAGCGCTGCTGTAGGCATCAGCCCACCCTGGGCACACCATGAGGCATCCTAGCTGCAGGAGATCATAATGATGCGAAAGGAAAATTGCATGTCCATTCCCAGAAAATTGAATATCAATTTGAAAACTCATCATGTGTGTTTTTAAAGCTATCAGAAAACATCAAGCATACGAGGAGTGCCCTGGGACGAAGCACTTGTTCAAGCACAGGCTGTAACACACACACTGCTTGTGCCAGTGGAAATTCATCCACCTTCGGATCCGTGAGCAGCCCATGGGGGGAGGACCGCCAACCTTTCATTGCTAAATCCCACCCAGTTGGTAACCAGTGTTAGGTGGAAAAGAGCAGAAACTTTGCACCACACACAGCCATATCCTCAGCTGGGACGAGCTGTCGGAAGCTCCTTTGAAAGAAACTGCTATTTCACACCCACAGAGGTGCTGCCCCGCTCTGGGGATGGACAGCTTTTTTTCCCAAGAACTCATAGCTCCTCACCATGACCAAATTCAACATGAAACACAAGTGGGGAGCAGAGCCACAAAGCACAACGGCCAGCAGATACAATCCAACATACCTGGGCTACTCTCAACCTCTCACCCACGCTTGGTCCTGTAGTGGCATCTGCCACACTTCCTTTGCTCACAAGAATCCACAAGACCCATAACATAGATAAATCTCCCAGCTAATTTCCAAGCCACATGAACTTCCATGAGAAACATCACCAAGCACCAAGAAGCACATGCGCCAAACAGATTTTGGGGCTTTCAGCTTGTGCAATCACTGGAATGTTGTTGTTCTGCTTTACAGTGCAATTACCAAAATGTAAAAGAAAATGTGTTTTCTGCATGACAAACGTGTTTCTAGCTCAGACGAGGAAAGAATACTACATTTTTTTTAAAGAATAGTTAGAAAATTGGATATTTCTGAAAAATGAGCTCTGTGAATACAAACTAGCCGAGTCCCTGAAGATCTGCGGTTTCCCAAGGAAACCTCTATGAATCTTGCCAAGAACACAGTATGAATAATTCCTAAGACAATTAGCGGGTGCAGTAAATAGGTGGCTGAACAATTTAAAGTGCATGCCCGTGAGGGTGAGGGACTAATTGCAGGGAGACACGTCTGAGCTGGGTGCCGCTCCACGAAGTGACATCTCCGCAGGGACACGGGCGGTGAGATGCCCCGGCAGCAGACCCCCAGCCTCCCCGCCATCGATCCCCAGCACTCCCCCAAGCAAAGGCTGGCCCCCCGGTTGCACTACATAGCAATCTGAGATGCGAATAGTAATTTTGGTGCTCAAAATTCAGCAGACCTAGTGCATCACGTAGCGCTAATGAGAATTGGGCTGTGCCCGCACTGTGTCACCCTCAGCAGGGACCAAAGGAATGATTCCTCCACACAAGGCCAGGGGGAAAAAGGGATATGAGGAGCAAGGACTTCCCTAGCGTCTGCTGAGAAGGATGTAATTTCCTGAATGAGAATCATAAGAGAAATTACTTTCATATCAAAGATATGCAGGGATTTATAAATATTTATGCAAAACCCACAAAAAATACATGGTACTGCATAAATAAAATATTTCTTTTAAACAGTTAAAAAATGACAAGTGCTTTGTGACAAGCACGTGGGAATTATTTTCGGATGCTAGAAGCATCCATGCAGATCGGCCCTGCTGTACTGCAGCTGTATAAATCATCGTAAGGGATACTGGAGAGGGAATAAAGGTCCAGGTTAAAGAGCTGTGTTAAGTATTTCCCTCCTGCTATGCCCTACGGGTCCTCTCTGTCCCTTCTCTGCCCTCCCAGCAGGTCCTCACACGCACGATGCTTCTCTACCAACATAAAGAGTGAGAAAACATCACCTCAGCAAGCTCAGCACTCTTACAGAAAATGATTTACTAAATATATGGCTGAATTAGGAGAGCTCGGATCGCCTTGTCCTGGTCGGAAAGCGTTCTGTGCATTCATGTCAACGACTCTGGGGCAACATTTCTGGGCAACATATCTCTCCAGAGCTCAGCTCCTGCAAAAGGTCCTGGTTTGAAGGCCAGTTACATGGACTACTAACAAATCCAACCCACAGCGAATTGAAGCAGAACTCTTCCACGTGCACATTAGCATTTGTTTATGCGGCTGAAATGAGGCATCCCACAAACCTTTTCCCTTCCATTTGCATGCCCGCCTGGCAGCAGGCGGGAGTGGCTGCACAATTAGCTCTGGAGCACTGCAAACACAAGCCTGTCCCATCGCTAATATTCCCTTTATTCCTCCCTACCTTCCCCTCCTACTTCTCCAAATTAAAGTCCCACATCTACCAAACGACAGAAGCATCCTCACAATTTAGGATAATGCAGTCAGGTCCACTGGGAGCAGACACGAAGCTCCCGCAGGCGTGGGAAGGCGTTGGGGTTAGAAGGGGGGTGAGGAGATCCCAGCTCCAGCTCTCATCGCTCTGCATTCCCCCATCAATGCATGCGGCGAGCAAAGGCTCTGCCTTTCCAAGCTGTTAAGGAGCTGGCAGCAGTTCTGGGAGCATCAGCCCCTTAAGATTTGGTGAAAGCAGTTGCAAGTACAGGAAAAAGAAATTTGTTTTCCAGAAAAAATACCATGTGTAGTAATTTATAATGACACCTGATAAATTCCTATGAGATTTAGAAGTTCAGATGATGAAGTTGAATATTCTCACCCCAACAGAACTGATTGGTAGTTTGATCCTTACCTTTCACTTGAGCTGTACGGTGCATTTCTAATAGCAATGACAATCGCTGTGAATTGTCACAGTGTCTTGCAGACCACAGAATCAGACTGGTTTGAGTGGGAAGGGACCTTAAAACACCCCCAGCCCCACCCCCTGCCATGGGCAGGGACACCTTCCATAGCCCAGGTTGCTCCAAGCCTCATCCAGCCTGGCCTTGGACACTCCCAGGGATGGGGCATCCACAGCTTCTCTGGGCAACCTCTCCCAGGGCCTCCCCACCCTCTGCGGGAAGAATTCCTTCCTGATGTCCCATCTCAATCTCCCTCTTTCCGTTTAAACCTGTCACCCCTCGTCCTGTCACCCCCCGCCCTTGGAAAATATCCCCTCCATCTTTCTTACAGGCCCCTCTATGTACTGCAAGGATGTATAAGAGCATGCTCTCCTCTGAGATCTTTTCCTATTAGGAGATCTTCATGCATCAAAAACACCCCAAAACCTCCCACTGTCTTATTTATAATTTTTTCCAAAATGCCCAAATGAGGTGTACTGGTCTGGTCTGTCCCCTGGCTGCCCAGGGACCCCAGGATGGGGCAACCATGCCCAGGGGCTGCCCACAGACTTTTTAGCCCCCTGTACAGGGAAGAAATACAGGGGGAGAAACAATACCAAATCAACTAACTCCCCTAAAAACAAAGATCTGAATACATCTGAGCAAACACCCCAAGTTACCCCTCAGACGTGTCATTAACAAAGCAATCAAAGCAAAAATTGCTCCGTAAGACCCTGTGAAATCTTGCTGAGGTGCCTGGCCACTGCCATGCCCCTAAAGCTCCTAGGACCAGGGGCCTGGAGGGACAATGTGTTGCTGTTCATATATATGTATATTACTTATGGCAACGAGCTCTAATCCACATGCCTGCCAGCACCGAGCTCTGAGAATGTGAAGCAAAAATGAAAAATTCTTGTGTTTTCCTTAGAACTGAACAAGTCAGTTTGTTTCAAATTCAGTTTTTCAGTCTCTTCTATTTCAATCCACTCAATCCATGCTCCATGCATGCTGTGTTTTCCTTCTTGGATTCAGAACACAGTTAGGTGACTGCAATAATCAATAAATGAAATGGTTATTATCATCTGAATGTCATTAGGAGGCTTGGCATGACTTAGTGCCACTAGAACTAACTGATCACAGTCAGTGACAGTGATCTTAAATAGACGTCTGGGACAGACGTTATTTAAGATATGTATTAACTATAAACACGTGGGTTAAAATTAAGAGAGGGTATAATGAGCTGCTTAAATCACAGGGAATGTCACTATGGGAAATAGTCGATTGTTGCTGCCTGACTCGGGAGTTCACGATATTCCACCCAAACCGTCCATCCTTCCACACTTCATTACTCTTGGCCTTTTATACATTAAATATATATATATAATCCCTTCTATTCTACCATTATCAGGACATCATTATAGTGTACAGCTCATTAGACTGCGTAGCTTTATATCTACAACAAAGCTATTAGACAGAAATTGTTATTTCCCCAAGTGGTCCATGCTAGCATGCTAATTTCTGGGACAAAAAAGCAGGAGGACGGTTTGTTTCTGTGGAGGATCAAGGAAAGGTCTGTCT
This sequence comes from Eurypyga helias, assembly GCF_000690775.1. Classification (NCBI taxonomy): domain Eukaryota; kingdom Metazoa; phylum Chordata; class Aves; order Eurypygiformes; family Eurypygidae; genus Eurypyga; species Eurypyga helias. The sequence goes on along the minus strand of NW_010238028.1, from coordinate 47,378 downwards.
TCCATGGGATCTCTTCCTAACTATGAGATGGGAGCAGCAACACGGCATGAGGATGAGACCGGCAATATCCGTCATTGAATCGCAAGTAGAAAACTGCCATTTCAAAAATTAGAGATCCATTGCATTTTAGAGGCCAAGTTTTTTTCTCCTGGAAATTCACGAGTGGTCAGGAAGGCAGAGCCCGTTTCCAGTGCTGCTCCATGAGCTCTGGCAATTAAAAACGTTGGTTAAGCATAAACCAAAGTGCTTTGTTCATTCTATCTCATTTTAAATTGTTCAAACACTTCATTGCTGTTGAGATTTGGCTTGTTCACATAAACGCATGCCGTATGTACGGATTAACCGTGCAGTCAGCTACATGCCTGCTCAGAAGTGTTTGTGAACTCGTAATTATTATAACAAAAGCTAACAATTATTTGCTGGGGTAGAACAGCAGCACGGATATTGTTAGCGATCGGAGAGAGGAGACAAAGGTAAGAAGTGCAAATGGAAACCCAGCTAATCCAATGACAGGAGCACATTTCTCAGCTATAAATAAGTTAAAATTCCTTGTATTACGTCGCTATGTACGAGGACCTCTGTAAGATGCAGCTGCAGGAATACAAATTTACTAAAGATTTTCGCAGTAACAACAGCCGACAAACTTTTATAGCAGTGGTCATTTTAAAGAGTCTCTTCATGCAACCTGTTGGCTGCTGGGCGTTTAGTGACTGGCTTCAGATTCACACGAACACCCCCAACGACCACCAGCAGCCGCTCTGGCAGCAGACCGAAAAAACCCCTTTGTCTCACAGTGTCGGTGCTGAGTGCCACAGCAGGACCGGGGTCCTGCATGGAGAAATTCAGCAGCGGCAAACTATGTGTTTATTGTGCATTTGTCACCAGAAGAATAATATTATATATGATCATGACCTTTTGAAATCAACTATTTATTACTGGAAGAGAAGCAGCTGCTACTGCAGGTCCATAAATATTCCTGCTTTCCACCCAGGCGGGAGGTGCTGCCTGCGGCTCCCCACTCCCGGCACGGCCAGCACATCGCTCTGCTTCGGCATCAGCAGCACCGCGTGGCACAGAGCTCACCCGGAGCAACCACCTTTTCCTTTACAGAATCACAGAATCATAGAATTGTTCCGGTTGGAAAAGACCTTTAAGATCATCGAGTCCAACTGTTTATCAGATGGACCATCTATTTAAAATCTCTCTCTTCTGCTGTAGAAAAATAACAGAGGATGGAAAGTGTCCTATGTGAGTTACCCAAGTCTTTATTTGTTTACTGCTGCCACCCACCCCTGGAAAAGTGAATCTCGGCTGCGCTGAGCAGCTCAGCCCGGCGTGCAAGGTGATGAAGTCATCTGCACCCCGAGAGACTCTGACACCAGGTACAGCACGATGGGCTCCTTCAGCGAGAGCTGACCTCCCCTCCTGCACCCAATATCCCTTTCCTGCAGGAACTTGTTTATGTTACTGTTTCTGGAAATCAGTCGCATTTTTAAACCATGACACACTCAATGCCAAGCACCAACCTTTTGGGGAGGAGTTTCCCAGGCAAAGTCTAGATGAAAGAGGAGAAACCTAACCCAGTTTGCACTTGAAAGTACCATATCCTCAATAAACGTGCCAGCAATCATTCCTTGAAATTCACAGAGATATATGGGTTCCCTAGAAGGAAGAAAAACCTGTATTTTCAAGGGTGCGAAGTGTCTATTATTTCACTTGTGCCATGGGAAATAAACAGCCCTAACAGGCAGATTCAGGTGACTAAGCACAGACCTGATGAGCTAAGTGTAGCCACATATGTCTGCATAGCTGAAGATGTGACCCATTTTTGGCAGAAATACCAGAGATTTGTTATAAAAAACAAAGCTACTGCATTAGTTAATTAGCTTCTGGTACTGAAAACTCAGTCCCAGAAGGACTGCATCCACAGTAAATGCCTTCCTGACTCACAGCAATATACGTAACAGCAGACAATTCCATCGTGACAGCAGAAACACGAGGTGCACGACTCTCAAATCTGTTCAGACATCAGCCTTCAGCAGTGAGACAGCCCTGGAAGCTGAGCAAGGAAAGGATGGAGTACATACAGGACACGGAAGATCTGCCAGCCACAAGATGCTCTTTTTAAAAAGAAGAGGGAGGCACAATGAATCCGTAACTGCATCTCATCACAGTCCTGTTGTAAAGGGCCGTATGAAAGTCTGCCACCAGCTACATGTTACTGTCTGAGCCTTCCTCCTGCTTAGTTTAATGGATAAAGGGGACCTTTTTTAACCCTGTTACTGATGTGGTGGAGGAAACAACCAAACCTGGTACTCCAAATGGGAAGCTCAGCAGCATCCCCTGGGCATCCCCTGGGCTGGGTGCTCTTTCAATAAATGCAATGGTGGGCAGCATGAGACGGACTGCAGCTTCACAAGGCTGGCAAGGAGGGGCAAAAAAGGAAAAACTGTCTGCAAGGAGACTGGAGACAGTCTGTAAGGGCAAATATGAGCCTTCCCTTCACAAGTTGCATTCGTCTGCCGTACATTTCCAAACACATAAAACAGCTCCTGTTCCTTCTGTCCTAAGGGGGTATTTTATAAACAAGCAGGACTCTGCCAAAGAAACACCAAGTCCTAACATCATTTTCTCCTAAGAGAAATAACCTAACAAGGCCTTTAGTTTTGGCTAAACAGCATGCAAAAGTTGCCCACAGCTGCAGTTCACCACAGGACAAAGGGTGAGGATGGTGAAACTAAACACACAGAGCACAGGTTCTTGCTAAACATACTCATCACATCTAACTTTCCCCTATTGTTACATAACAATATGTACATCTAGTTGTTGTTAATAATGTATATTGTAACAGAAGAGAAGCCACACCAATCTGTACCGTAAAGGACAGTGCCCAGCTGTAGCCTGATATGTCCGCGACGGGAGCCACTGGCACTGCTGCCCTCAGGTCCAGCCCTTCCCTGGCCTCACAGGGGGCCAGGAGACTCCGACTGTGCTGGGAAACACTCCATCTCTCCCAGGGGATGCAATGAACTTCAAAGACACATGCACAGGTTCCCTGGGACTCACAGGTTGTTCCCCACTTTGGGTTTCCGCTCTATGGCCAACCCTACCCAGCTGCCCAGCACTAATGCTGGGAGAGTAAATCCTTACCACTTATTTCAGAGACTTTTAAGCTGGTTTTCTTCATCACCCTGCCTGATCTCCTGCCTCATAAAGTAGAATAAAATAAAATCTCTAAGGGCCTCCTTGGAGCTCCTGTTTCCATAGTGGAGCTACTGCTGGGAATAATTCTGTCACTGTTTTTTTGAGCTTTTGTTCATCGGTGTGACACACTACCAGCTTGGGATTTGAGGCAGGGGACTTTTCTTCCCCCCCATCTGAAGAGGAGATGAGGTGACTATTCTGACAACAATGCTCACGACTGTTGTGGTAGGCATTTTCAAAAGGGAAGATTCTGCATTTTTTTTCCAAGCACAGTCTCTGTGATTTCACCCTAAAAATCCCCCAGAAATGTGTCCTGCTCTTGAGTAGGACAAACACACCAGTGCAGAGCCAAGATCTGGTCCAGGAGGGTATTTCTGACTCAACAGAGAGAATTTAGTACCTATCCTTTTTAAATAGGAAGGATGGTGGCAATATGCCTGTTTTGTTTTGCTTCCCATTCACTGCTCCCTCCTGGAGGACTTTCAGTGCATGTTTATCTCTGCAAACATCCTCAGAGGCTGCAGTAGTACAAAAAAGCTGTTTGTTTATTGGGGCAGGGGAGGCAGACACAGGGGTTAGAATGCAAATAATCTACATGTACATAACCCTTCGGAAATGAATTTGTTTTCTCTGAGATTCACACTGCCATCCTTGGTAGCAGAATAACATTACAACATGCAAGAAGACCAGTAAAGTAACTCATTTCCAATGCCTGCTCAGCCACCTCCTTTGCCACTGCAAACTTGTACAGAAAGAAAACGAACAAACAAGAAATAGAAGAGCAACAACAACAAAAAACCCAAACCACACACAGGTCTCAAAATTCACGGTGTCTGGAGCTCGTGGTGAAGTCAGAGTGCCTGCATGTGGGAAAGTTTCCAGTGACTTCACTTACAAGAGGCATCAGAACGTGCTCTGGGGCTGCCCCTCATCTTGCCAGCGCTCATAGCTCCTGTGCCACCAAACTGCACCATCGGCCCATCGGCAAAGAAAAACCTCTGCATGTTGTCACCGTGAATAATCTGGGTAAAATAACGTCCAGGGAGACCTCAGAGCCCCTTCCAGTGCCTGGGGGGGCTACAGGAAATCTGGGGGGGGCTGTTCCTGGGGGCAGGGAGTGACAGGACAAGGGGTGATGGGTTTCACAGAAAGAGGGAGGTGGAGATGGGACATCAGGAAGGAATTCTTCCCGCAGAGGGTGGGAGCACTGGGACAGGTTGCCCAGAGAAGCTGTGGATGCCTCATCCCTGGGAGTGTCCAAGGCCAGGCTGGATGAGGCTGGGAGCACCCTGGGCTATGGAAGGTGTCCCTGCCCATGGGAGGGGGTGGGACAGGGGAGGCTTTAAGGTCCCTTCCCACCCAAACCGTGCTGTGTTTCTATGATAATTTAATTGCTCATGGTTTTAGGGAATGAGATGTTGCATGACTTTAACAGCAGTTCAAAGATCGTTTGCACTGCTGCCCAACACTGCTGGAACAGGATAGTTTTAGTACCTGCATGGACTCTTCCTTTTAACTATGTATCAGGCTTTTATAGCTTTAGTGGTTATTTATGAATCCCAATGTTATTAATCAATATTTCTTGCTCACTGAAAAATAGGATCAGCAGATTTAGCAACTTGTGAAACTCGTTTAAGACCATTGTCTCCCAACTGAATAGCTCCGATTTTGATATATGAACTTTCTGCCTTCCCACTCATCCTCTCTGTGCTTGCTAAACTGTTCCCCTCTCATCAAAAAAAAAAGCAAACCCAAAAACAAAACACCAAACCCTTTCATCTCATTTATAAACAAAGCACAGTATTCTTTTCATCATGGTAAGACAACCCATCGTTTTGTTAGGCACTGTGCAAAGCCCAAATCCCTGGCCAGGGTCTTCCCACCCTATGGATGAAACCCCACCATGGCAGGGGCTTCACTGGTTTCTGTATTTCCCCAAAGTGCCGTACGTAGCACGGAGGCATTGAAGGCTGCGGGGTGCTCAGAGTTACTCGTAATAGACTAGGGAAATATCGCAGCATGGACCACAGCACAGCTTGATTTACAGCCCTGCTGCCTGCACGTACGGTGCCTTGGAGCCCAGCTACCCGACGTCAGTGCGGGTATCCTGCAAACTTGGTGTGGGGAGCAAACAGGGAAAACTGGCATTGATGCTCCAGGTCAAGATTAGTTTATATTTTCCTTTGCATCTTCTTTGCAATTTTTAAAATTAGAAGTGTTTTTTTCCTAAAAAACCAATCTTTCATAACCACTTCTCTGCATGGCATTACAAAGGCCTCATAATGCTACAATAATCTTTGAATATATTATATTATTGCAAGCCTTTGATATTAAAATTGACTGCTCTAAGTAGTTAATTCCTGGACATTTAAGAATAAAGACCATCCCTGTGCAGTGACAATCTGAGAATAGAACTGAGCTGATGTTCCTCCAGAGCTCGGGCTCAGGCACATCCCTGAGCTTTCTGCAATCTCTAAGGCTCAAAGAGCATTTCAAACTTATTTACTGGGGGAGGAGGGAGAGGGGAGAAGCCTTCACAAGCTTTGAATGACTTGTATTTCATCAATTATTTAACTCTCTTTTGGGAATTACCAAAGAAATACTTGTCCCTGGTAACTTGTTACAGGGCACCTGGGCGTTTCATACCTCTGAGTGTAAGAGAAGCAGACAGGAACTGCCTGCGCTGGATGGAGACCTGCACTATAAATAGGTGCAGTTGGAGTTTTTGGGTCTGGAAACCAGAAATTAGGCTTGCACCCTTTCAGTCAGCAGACCCAGAGTGAATCAGGGGTTTGGTTACCTCTAACCTTGTGCTACCGCTTGGTCGCCACAGGAATCTGAAGTAGTAGAACAAAGTTCATCCCACCTAATTTCTTGAACCCTTCTGAAGAAAACAGTAAGTGAACACATCAGACCCTGCAGCTTTGCCATGGCGCTTACTACTTCACGCTGTCCCGAGTCGCTCACAACACTTGGCACTTTAAAAAAGCAGGCTATGAACACTCGGTGATTAAACCTCCCAAAGACCCCAGGAAATCTGTAAATAGATATTAGCTTCCCTATCTACGGAGAGTGAAATTGAGATAGCAAGGATTAAACAATAAGCTGACCCAGTGGCAAAACTGATGCCCTGCTTTATTTACTAATCCTCTGTCATTGGTGCTCTGTCTGAGATTTAGGTTGCTGACAATATTTTAAGCCTTATTTTAAAAGGCAGGTACAGAGCTGAGGGACAGCTATTGCCATCAGCAGAGACGACAGGAACTTCTCCTCTCAAGAGCAAAAACCGGGTTGATAAATGGCCAAAGGGCAGGGTGCAGCACAAGGAGGGCAGCGGAGGCAAGCGGCTTCGCAGTCCTGAGCCCGGTGCCTGGGTTAACTCCGGCATCTCCAGACACCTCCTCACAGCAGGGCTGACAGAAATGCATCTTAAAGCATTCCTGGGTGATACCTACCAAACACAATGATTAAACCAGCTCTACTTAAAAACGGAGACGCAGCACTTTGATGTATCCTGCAACTGCCTCTTCTCCGTTGGCTGCCCACTCTGGAATGAAGCAGCACATGACAGCGTGTCATTTTCCACTTCCTAAGCACCACCACAGTGACATTTTGGGGGAAATGGCCGTACCCAGCACACCTCTGGTCACCCTGCTCAGTGCAGATGACCGGGACTTGTCTCCTCCCCGCGAGGCACGAGCTGCCGAGCTGCTGCCGGATGGCATCTGTCCCCGAGCAAAGCAGCTCCTGGCTCTTTTCTCCTGCAAAATCCCAGTCTGGGGAATGCTGGAGGCCAGTGCCTCTCAGAAAGGCAGGAGTTGTTGGCATCCAGGGAGTCATCTGTCATCTGCCTCTGTGGGACCCTTTTCCCTCGCACCCTAACTTTCCTCTCTCCCAGTTTCTGCTTTCCCAATTCCCACCCAGCCTGAACAAAAGAACAAAAGGGTCTGATGTGGAGCACTCTGAGTGCACGGTGTTTGTTCCCTCCTGTGAGACCACAGATACACTCATTGCTGCTCCTGAAGACCTACTGTACTACCCATGCCAAACCAGCTGCTGCTGAAGCAAGATCCCCATCAAACTGGGTCTTTGTAAGCATGCCTCACATTGACATATATTGTCAATCACCCCACTTTGCAAAATCTAGATTGTACCCCAGTCAAAAGGGTAAGCCAAAAGCCAAGTTTCAGTCTATAATGTTTTTTACATGACCCCCTGTACTTCTGGAATAAGAGACATGCCAAGAGCTACTTAACCAAAGCTTTGTCCAAATGCTAAGCGCTGTGATATTATACACAAATAGCACATTTTTCTTTCTCGGATTATAACATTTGGCATAACGGCATGTAACATACCATACTCCAGCGTACACTGAGATCATTCATATAGCCATTTCTTTAGGATAATCCCCAGTAGATGAGATAAATTATAGGATTTCCATGTGCGGGACCCGAACCAAATTCTTTTGATTAATCATAAGCCATTAATGGTAATGGTAATGAGTATGCCACTAAGCATAGTATAAAATATGTAAAGCCTGGATGACTCTCAGTAGATCTTGGCAAGTGCCTCGTTTAACCTTCACAGCTCATGAAAAACTGTTCAAACTTCTTCGTTTTAGACATGAAAACTATTGATTGTTTACAGCATTGTATGACCTTTTCTGACAAGTGGGAAAAATTATGAGATATTAGGTTGTAATTCAATCATGCAATATGCTCTAAATTATGTTGGGTTTCAAAATGCCGATGTTGTTTCTCCACATTTATTTTAGCTTTGAGTCTCATCTAAGTCTGCAGAGATATGTAAGAAACTATTTCAAACTGCAGTGCTCCTTGAATGGCCCTGAGTACAGATAAGCTGTTAATATCTGTAGGGCATCAGGTCTGAGGTTACTATTAACTATAACAAATAATAAGCAATTTTAGAAACATCAACTAAATGAGACTTGGCAGTTTTATATAAAACTGATTGTGTATCACATGAACCAAGATGCTATTTTACAGAACCTGTGCAAAGACATACCCAGACTCAAGCCACTAGTGATGTCTAAGCACTACGACGTCTAGATTGCATGAAGTCTGAGAGGGTGGGAGCACTGGGACAGGTTCCCAGAGAAGCTGTGGATGCCCCATCCCTGGGAGTGTCCAAGGCCAGGCTGGATGAGGCTTGGAGCACCCTGGGCTATGGAAGGTGTCCCTGCCCAGGGCAGGGGGTGGCACTAGATGGATGGTCTTCAAGGTACCTTCCATCCCAAACTATTCTATGATTCTTAGTCTAACAGCATCTGTAATGGTCCACTTTGACCCATTATCCTGAACTTAAGCCTCAAATGAAATCTTTCCTTTACTGCTGATCACACAACACACAGAGCTTCAAGAGTTAAAAATAAAATGTGACAGCAACTTTTCCTCTCCTATGGGATCTCGTTTATCTTCCTTCTAATTATATTTTCACTGTTTATTTTACTTCAAAGTCTTCTACCCTTTCATCATCAGAACTACACCTCCGACGACAGGGAATTATTGCATCTTATTATGAACCTGTAATTACAAGCAATAAGTGGCCATTGAAATGGATCTTTGGGAGCACAGTGTTAAAGGAACATCTAGAAACTGGGGTGTGTTAGAATATATTTTCATAGAATCATAGAATCATGGCATAGAATCATAGAATGGTTTGGGTTAGAAGGAACCTTAAAGCCCATCTAGTTCCAACCCTCCTGCCATGGGCAGGGACACCTTCCATAGCCCAGGGTGCTCCAAGCCTCATCCAGCCTGGCCTTGGGCACTTCCAGAGATGGAGCATCCACAGCTTCTTTCTCTGGGCAGCCTGTCCCAGTGCCTCCCCACCCTCTCCGGGAAGAATTTTTTCCTTATATCTCAGGAATATTTTCCTTATATCTAACCTATATCTATATGTTTTGTTATACACTGTTCAGTTGGGTCACTCTGTAGTTCCTACACATGACAGATGTTGCTGATGGTTATCTATGACTTTTCTGGAAGAGAGACCCTTTCCCCTACATCAGTAAAATACTTCTACTAGAAGCAGGTGACACCTCTGCCAATGCTAGCAGATGCAAGAGAAAAGCCACATGCAAAGGTCCTACAGTCACTAATTGCGTTGATCTCAAATAGGCCAGCACATTTTGCACAACTCCAGCTCAGCCCAGGATCCCCTGGCAGGCATCCCACCAGAAATCACTTCCCATATTTTGCAGACTGCTCAGCTCATTTCAGGTGTTATGACTTAATTATTTGCAACTAATCAGATTCCAAAATATACAACATGTTAATAGTAAGTCCATTTCAGTGAAGCTCATCCTACCTTAAAAGACTGCAGAGAGGAGGCTTTGTCAGACCTTTAGCTCTCCTCCTGGGATTTTTTTTCAAACCAACACCTCATGAACCAAACTTTGTCTTTCCATGAGTGCCTGTAACGGTAAAACTGAAGTAGAAATTATAAAGTATATCCATACAGTGGAACAGAAATAATGGTAAAAGTTGGGATTTAAGGCATTCAGGTGACTCACCAGAGCAGCAAGCATCTTCCAGGCTGTTCTGAGTTAGCATATTCCCATCCACACAGAAGGCTGTTGATGTGACAGCTCTGCTGTAGATCCCTAAGCATAGCACTGGAACCATTTTTCTGTAAGGGACATTAAAGGATTTGGCCTGCTGTAAAAGAGTAATGGCTTTGGTCTGTAAAAAAAGCTGAATATAGACAGGTTTTTTACCGCTGATAGTTTAACAGTAATTGGTCCCCATCATTCTCACCCATTTCAGGCATTGAGATTCCTGAACAACCTGCTGCATAATTCAAGGCAGACTTATAGGAAGAAGGACAAAACATTACCAGTCTCAATGGAAACGTACCTCCACTTGAACTGGAAAGTTCAAATTTGATGGAAATAGGTCATTCAAGTTTGTACTACTGCGCTCCTTGCCCTCACATTCAGCCTGCTCTTTCAAGAGGGCAGGCCTTTGAGGAATTTCACCGCGTAAAATATTGAGGAGACCTGAAGCCACTGTGAGGAGCGCAGACTTAATAGGAATAACCAGCCATGCTTCCACCTTGCTCAAACCCACTGGATCCGGTCTTCTGAGGAACTGGAATGAGCAAGGTTTTTAAAAAGGAGTTATGCATGTTAATTTTACCTAAAAACAACCACCTTCTGCTGTCGAGCACAAGTTTGAGGTAACTTCTGTGCAGACACCTTTCTGACAATGACTATCTGGTAAGTCACCAAGTTGCTGATGAGCTAATTTAGGGATATCCTACCTTCTGAAACCACACTGAGGAAGCATCTAAACCACGTGCATAATCACCTTCCTTTTTTTCCTGGAAGGTTAAGAAAAACACATGGAAACGTGTATCAACAAAGCAACTCTAAAGAAGATGGGGCTGAGTATGTACTTGAAACAGACTGGCGAATGATTTCACATGATTTATCAAAGTCCTTCCAAAGAGTCAGCGATCACTGAGGAGGGCATCAGCCTTGCAGAGTTCTGATCCATGACATAAGAGGACTTTAGCAGAATGCCCCCCAAAATAGGTTACAGTCACATCCTGGGAAAGCATAAGAGTGGTGCAGGAAGGGTTTGACCCAAGAGTGACAATTAAGGCACAGGGTGATTTGCTCTTCAATGGCAAGCAAGTTCCCTTTGCTCTCTTAAGCTGCTCTTAACAGAGAGGCCCATAAACTATTCCACCTCAACGTGAGGCAGCACAGCTTCTTGCCTTTCAGACCAGTTCAGTTTCAGTGAAAAGACAAATAATGCATCTGACTAAGTTGAAATAAGTAGGGGAGGGGATGGTAGAGGGGTCATTTACAGTTGCCTCAGGTAATTACTCCATAGGTATCCAAATAGTGTTTCTAAAAACATATACATCTGTCAACAGGTCCTGAAGGCAAAAAGAAGGTAAGAATGCTGAGGTGGAGACATCCGTAAGCTAATAAAAAATAAGTTCATAGGCAGGAGTTATCATTTATGCTTCATATTTTGATTTTCAGCATCCCAAGTCTGAATATACACCCAGAAGCACCAAGAAGGGATGCAATGCAGCACTGACTGGGTAAAACTCCTACATCTCCCCAAACCTCCCCCCCCCTTTTTTTTTGGGGGGGTGGTGGTGGGTATGCTCAGGTCTGATTGCTTTAAAACAAAGAAATCAAAGCCCTGAACTATTGATCCACTGTTGTGTTGGAGGTTATCATATTTACCACCAGGGATGCACAACCAAGCAATCAATTTCCTAATTAACAAAAGGTGCAATGCATTTCTGCCATCAGATTCAGGTAGTTTAAGAAGCTAATCACAGCTCAGTTAAAAGTTACGTCTCTCAATCGGGAGAGATTGGTTGAACACATCTAAACCATTTAAAAATAAAGACAAGCCATACCATTTGAACAACCACTGAAAAACGATGATGGGTGTGTAAATCCAAAAGCAGCGTATGGGACCAGCAGGAAGATGCTGCCCATGATTAATAGCATCTGGAAAGGCTACAAGTGGGTTTTCCAGTGCAGCACAAAGGTCTGAGCCATCTAATAGTAACAGATGGATAATGGATATACACTGAGATTGTGGAGGACAATCCAGACTGTGAAGAGAACTAAATCATCAGTAGTGTGAGTCTGAACCAGACTGGACCTGATTGCCTCTGAACTTCAAGCCAGTCCCTTTCCAGCTTGGCCATCTCCAATTCTCATACTAAAACTGGGGATGTGAATTAATAGTGAATTAATAAAGAGCAGAAAACGGAGAGAGAGATACAGAAAGGAAACAGAGGATTGAGCCTGTTCCTACTAAAGGCAAAAGGTACTTCAGTTTTCCTTGGCACTAAATGCAAAGTATTTGGAGGAAAGGAAAAGAGAGAGTCCAAAAAGACGGAATGGATTCGAGAAAATAACAAACGGGGGAGGGGACGGGACAGGGAGGGGAGGGGAGAGGAAAAACAGAAATTAAGAACACAAGCAGCAACTTCTCGCTCAACCTGTGTATGGCTCTGCCTCTGGAAGACATAAGAGGTACCAAAAAGTTTCATTTTCTAACAAGAACTTACCCTGGCAGGACCCAACTCTGCCATGAGGTCCATTCTGGTATTTCAAATACAGCAGGCGTCTGACACCCTACATGTCTGAGAAATGCCTTTGGGCTTTGATTGAGGGATACAACCTCATTTTCTGCTTTTCACGCTGCCAGTAAACCATCAAAATAATTTCTGAGAGTGCAGTTGATATTCTCACCTCTGTAGAGCAGTGTCCGTTATTGCTCCACACTCATCCCGCAGGAAGCAGTGAAGAAAACTCCCAGAAGCGTCAGCAGAAGCGAGGAGAAGAGACTTCTTTCCAAGTCCACGTTCTGCAGTAGCTGCTGGGACACCGATTCATGGAACCACCAAAAATGGAAACTCCCATGGCAGGGGGGGAAAACAAGCTCAGAGGGTGATGCAGACCCAGGGGCCAGCACCCAGCTACTTGTTTCACTGGTTATCACCTGCAGAAAATGGCTTTTTGTGTCAGCTCTGAGCCAAAAACTGCGGCGGGGGGAGCCAGAGGATCAGAGCACGGCATAGCCAAAGCAGCAGAGATCGGTTCTCCAGCAGCATTTGCCGAGGACGGGGCTTTGGGCACAGCCGGAACAAGGGGTAGAACACAAACTGGACTGGAGCCTAAAAATGCGCATTACAAGACATATTATTTTTTTTCTTTTAAAAACATTAACTTTGGTGCCTTCCACACTGATGAACAGGGACCTAACGCTCACTCCGTTTGCCTTACCCTGTACCTACAGACTCATTCTTTAAACATATCAACCATATATACATCACCACTGCAAACAGGCAAACCTTACAGAAATGTTCAAAAGGGAAAGGTATTTTACTGCACTAAGTAGATATTTCCTGCTGGCACTGACATCTTATTCATATGTGGAGTGAAACACAGAAGTAATAGCCATATCTGAATGTCTCGCAGGCAAAAGGTTTGATGGATACCTTTAACGTAAAGAGCTCCAATATTTTTTAAAACACTACAGAATACGAGGGTAAAGTATCTGAAGCTAGAATGCATTTTGTGGAAAATTCAGAAATAGTTTGGAAAAAAATGTATTACAAGTTGTTGTCTACTTGGGGGTATTTTTTCTAAGGCTTGAAAACAAAAAACAAGTTGTTATAAATTATAAAGTTATAAAGATTTTAATAGCGTTTAATAATATATAATTTAAAATAAAATGGCAAAAGCCATTTTAAATATTCTGTGCTTTGGTTCTCCTATGGGAAATGGAAAACTCCGCAGGTATCACTTCCTGCTAGGTAGACGGATGACAGGGGTGTGAGGCACTGCTCACGCTCTCCGAAGGTCGCTACGCTGGGCTTGGAGCAACGCGAACATCTGCCAAGCCCCTGGCAACCTGGATCCGCACACGTGCCAGGTTTTTCTTGTCATCATACCTTCTAAACGTCAAAATAAAACAGCAAATAAAGCAGCTTCGTTTTAGCCAAAAGACTGAAATGACCAGTTCTCCAGAAAAAGAAGCATCATCCTGGTGAATAAAAGAAAAATCTTTATCTTTTCCCCCACCTGCAGGAGTGACCACCTATGTTCCAAAAATCACTCCTCCACACCAAAACTGAAACATCCTTCTTAAAGAGGAAACTATTCAAGAGCAGAGAATGGCTGCAGATAACTCATTTAAAAAACAATTGAAGACGGATCTCAAGTATATGACAGAAAAATTTCTGACAGGTTTCTGAAAAACACTGTAACACACTTTTCATACACTATATTAAGGTGATAATGACATATATATAAATAAAGCTTATAATGCTTTTCCACGTGAGCAGCTCGCATACCGTTTGATGACTTTCACAGATCGCACAAGCTGCAGACTGAGATCATTTTTCTCGCTACGTCTTTTACAGTCGTTCCTGCTGTGAAATGGAACAGTCCGTAGCGCAGAAAACCAGCCCCTCATTCCGGAGACAAAATTACCGTGTCACGCACCGCGTCGCCATGGAAGACTGAGGGAAGTGCAATGACACCAGGGAGAACTTCTGACGGAAGACATCGGCTACTCCATTGACCGAGCACAATAAATCCCGAGGTGGGGAATTAAACAGGATTGCATAGCCTTAGTGTCAGAGAAGCTTTGTCATTACAAGGATTTGCAGTTTAGTTCAGTGACAATGGACTCTCTGAACCTTTTCACTAAGAAATCCTAATGCAAATCTTATAACTGAAGTGAGACTAGAGTTACAAAAAAGTATACTTTTTTAGACAACTATGAGTAGTGAAATCTTAGTTAACAGTAAATAAAAACCTTATAAGTAAATAAATAAATAACATGCTTTTATAGTCGCAAGCCGACCCACATTTTAGGATTTGTGCTTTTTTATTTAGGGTCTATTCCAAAATATTCTGAGGCCAGCAAGACCTTTATGTTAACTTCAGAAAGCTCTATCCAATTCTCTTGAACAGAACAAGAAAAGGCAGATCAAAGTAATACTTTGAATTTGGATGTACTTAAGCAAAATGCAGGAAGTGAATTCAGAGCCCAGGTCTCTCAGGGCACCCTGCACAGCATTTATTTTAACTTTTAATGGTGTGTCATCATGTTTAATGGAGAGGAATTATACCTAGCAGAGATACTACAGCAGAGCTTCACCAACAGAACTACCTGGGAAAGAGAAAATCATTCAACTTATATTATTTTAATAATTCATTAGCATTCCTAACAGAATCTCCCTCACATGGAAAATAAAAATAGCCTTAATTCAACACAAACTATGTGCAGCAAATCTGCCCCAAAGCAGTTTCAGCAGAGATTTAAAATTTCTCTGACTTTAGACCCTTGATATCCACTCCCTTTGTTTTGAAAATATAACCACAACTACTCTTTAAAATACGTTCTATTATGAGAGGCTTTGATGACACAAAGTTTTTTGGGGTTACACTTGAAGAAGCCAAAAAAATTACATATCTAAATACCATTTTGAGTAACTGTGCTTAACCTTGCTAAGAAAATCAAAGCGATATCCCGGGTCACACACTGCACCCTCATTAGGAAAATAATCTCATGAGGCCACTGTTAGGACATTATTGCAAAACAGAGCTGAGGAGGGAAGGAAAGGAGAGGGTCGTTCAGTGGGACCCCTTGCTCAGAGAAGCCAAGGAACCGACTTTGTTTCGAAGACGGCCCAATGGAGCATCCTTTAATGAACGGTGACGTTTCTGCTGTATGAGAAACCAGCTCAGCACCCTCACAGGCACCAGCTCTGCCAGAGCCCACGAAAATAAAACTGGTTCAAGAAGCAGAAGAGAAAAGTGAGTACTAATTATTAATTAGCAGACCTTCAGGCAATTATGTAACTATCAGTGGAAAGTTCAGACAGATACATGACAAAATCAGACAGAGAAGGAAACAGAGTGACAGAATGTGGGGCCAAACTTGACAAAAGTATCATTTCAGTCTCCAGGGAAATGATACCTTTCATGTCCGTTTACATTTGATGTAACAGGAAAGTACAATAAAGAAGAATAACGATTCAGCCCCACTAAAGGAACAAAATGTGATGTGCCGTCTGCTACTAGGCATCCGTTCCAAAAGTGGTTTAAATCGCTGGCGTCTGTGTGGCACAGATGAAGTACATGAACAGCAAAAATTAATGTGTTGAAAAACATGAACCTATTTGCTTGCTTTTGATTCACTTCTGCACCTAAAACCTCATTTGGAGTAGAAGCTTCCCAGTCCCTGCCTCTCCTGGCAATCCTCGGTTGGATTCACCCTGCCTCTTCACCCTCGTCAGTTCAGAATTGGGTATAGCCGGCCCAAGCCTATTGCTAGGAGTTTCTAGGAAAATCCTGGAAGAATTTGACTTGTTCTTTCCAGCAAATCGTCTGTCACCCCGTGGCATAAATGAAGGCAAGGAAGATCATCTCAGCAAGATGAGAGCTCTCCTCCACATCCGTTGGACATCGCCCGCAGCATAGTGTTGTGAGGTTACCCAAGGGCAGATTCCTGCTCAGGCTACTCGTGGGTAGAGCATCTGCTTGAAGCATCATAGAATTATCCACCTACTTAATGTGCAAAAGATATTTCATGTGTTATCCCACATATTTTAAATATATTCACAATAAAAATTTTATGAAACAACCAATAAATGACTGCCAAGTGACATTTTCTCCCACGCTGGAAAGTTTGTAGGTCTTGCACTCAGTGTGAATCAGATTTTCAAGGACATTTAAGGTCAAATTTTCAAGGCACAGTCCGCACCCATGCATGTCTCACTGGGTTCATCCCAGCGGTTTACACACAGATGTTTGAACTTGCCCATCCAAAATGGATTAGCCCGTAACTTTTGCACACAAACCAGCTTTCATGTGCATTTTTTGTATTTTTCCATAAATTCCAAGAGAAAAAAAAAGGTGAGATCAAAGTATTACCCACTTATCAGCGAATCTGTATTCTGTATAAAGTACAAAACAATCTTGGTGATTGATGCCCAAACCGAACGCCTTTGAAACACGGCATTTATGGAGAGAGCGCAGCACTGAAACACTAATACCAGATTTCTTCATGCTGGAGATTTTTTTCCTAGGTAAAACTCTGTTTGAGAGGTCAATTTAAAATCACTTCATGTTTTTTATCTTGGCATTCAACAGCTAAAAACTATTACCGACCTAAGTTGCGACGTATTCACAGCTGAGGAGTGGAAGTTTGAGGTGTGTTATCAGTGGCACTGCCTATTAAACACGGTGCTGCTCAGCTGTTTTCCTGGCACACCCACATTACCACGCTATTAATAACAAGATATCAGGAAACAGCTTTACTCTGAGGGGAAAAAAAGAGCTTTTTGCACTGCCTTTTAGGAGTCAAGCACAAGAGTGCTAGAAGACTCAAAACCTTGTTAATGTTGCTAACAAGGACCCAGCTGTTCTGCACAAAGATGGTTATTTTGGTGCCAATACCCATCAGGAGGAGAAAGCATTTTCTGTTACACTGCTGTTTTGCAAAAAATAAGGGAAATTAGGAAAGCAGGAATTTTACATCCTCTTTTTTCCCAAAACAGTTAATTTTCCAGTCTATCCAAGCCGTCTCCATCTTCACTTAGTGGAACAAAACAGGATACAAGTCTGTTTTCCAGGCATTGCTGGTGCATTTCTTAACTTTAAAAGTGTGAAATGTCTGAAAATGTCTTTGTATTTTGGGTCAAACACACAATATGGTGCCACAGGACAGAAAACTCACTGAAGTTTGGCAGCCCAGCCTAGACAAGGGCCCAATCAACACCCCACAAAGTCCACAGAACAAGACGCTTTGGAAACCTTTGCTTAGACTGACAGACTGAAACAGAAGAACTGCTCCCATTCCTTACTAAACATCCCACATTTTCTAAACTCACCTATGCAACCTCAAGGAAATGAAAGCTTTTTTGCTTTAATATTTAAAGTAATTAGAACGTATTGCAATAACCATTTATTGCTGGTTTTAATTAATATAATCCTGACTCTCAGCTTCAACTCTGGGAACCTCTTTGGAATTTTACTTGATGATGCAAAGCCTGTCTCTTAACTTTGGCTATGACTTCATCGGTTCAAACACTATCGATAGAATGGTCAAAAGAAAAAGGCAGAGAGAGAGAGAGACTAACAATCCTGGAAGGATGAAGCAAGGACCACAAGGAAGAAAGGTGGTTCAAGTCACGGGAAGGAGAAATAATTTAGGAAGCTGTGACATAGACACCCGTTACCAATCAATGGATGTGCTATTTATTTTAAAATGTATCATATTGCCTAAAGAGTCAGGGCTATATTACCACCATAGGATAACTTATCTGTTTGGGTTTTTTTTTTCAATTATACTGTAATCACTACATGATACGATCAAATCACTTTGTTCTAAAAACAGCCTGCAACTCATTTTCCCACCCTGCGCTGCTCTAGAGCTCATGGTTAGTGCTATCTACAAAATTTTACTTTCCTACCTTAGAAAATGACAACTCTTTAATGGAACTTCAAACAAAAATAAGCTAGAAATGTCACCACGGCACAAAGTTGTTTATCAGTGCAGGAGCACGGGAGCCTACAGGAGCATATCCCACACACCAACAATCCGCGTGTCCCACTCCTCCTCGTTGGGAAACCTGGCCAACCTACCCAAGAGCATCTAAGTGCAGGAGATGAAGGACGAGCATCTTCTCATATTGTCCTCACTGGTATGCACCTTCTGCATCAGGCTTGTTTGCCAGGCTGAGAGGCAGCCCCTCCACCAACTGCCAGTTGGACTACCCAGGCCAGGACAACATTCCGCAGAAGGCTTCTGCTACAGACTCACCCTACGTCTGCACGGGCACAGGAAAGTACCAAACGATAAATATCAGGCATTGGTTTTCATTTAGTAGCACTGAGCAAACTTCTTTTAGTTACTAAAGAGAAGGAAAAATACCAAAAAAATTGCAGAGTGAAGTTTAAAAGGCACTGGCCTTGCATTAATGCTTTTAAAATAAATAATGTCCAATTAAGCAACCTAAATGTTGGCTGTTAATTATCAATGGAAGTGTTCGAAATCTGGAAAGACTGCAAAGTACTTTCCTTTCTATTATTAATAAAGATGACAGAAGAAAAAGATGCCTTTACCACAGTATTAGACAGTAAACCGCCATGTACAAGATCAACTGTTCAATTAAATTGTCAGGTGTGACAACAGTAATCAAGCTGTTAAGGCTGAATGCTCAAACGTCTAGTGAAAGAAGCATAATTATTTTTTACTGTAAAAATGAAAAATTATCTTACATTATGTATAAAAACCATGAAATGGGTACCACTAAAAAAATTACATAATAATCAGACATGGGAAGTAAGCTTGAAGGAAAGGACACATGACTTCTCTGTACAGATATTATGAGTACAGCACTGTCTCAAGATCCATTTTTTGCTAAAGTCAGACTCAGGCTGTAGCTCACCCAACAATCAACACCAGCATTCGATTTATAAAACTTCACAGAAAACTTTCTTTCCAAACTATTCAAAGGCTACTCATCAACATTAGTTTCTTAAAATTACTTGGACTCAAAACCAAAAGTAATCACATTTTGTAAAATTCTTACAGGAATTTGCAGCCTTGCAGTCAAATTGAAAAGCTGCAAGAAAGCACACCGTGAGGCTGAAGGAGAAACATGCATAAATCCAGCACTTCAGCTGTATCCATCTTTCGCAAACTATTGCTTTTCTAGGTATCTCCCTCAAAAACCTCTAAAAGCTCAGGCAGGCAAGCTGGAGCATTTTCTCCAAAATATTTGTCATGGAAAATGGTACTTCTTAAACATCCAGTAAAGGGGCAAAAAAAAAAAAAAAAAAGCACCTGTAGCCTCAAAAGCAGGAGGTCACGTAAGGAACATCAGCAGTCAAGCTTTTAGTCATGAGAAAAGTGAAACCCCAAAAGCACTGTAATTTAAACGTTATTGGTGGATTAGTTATGTATATATATGTCAAAGACATTGCACTTTATCTGAAAAGTAGCATGACAATTATGAAGAAGGATTAATTTCATATTTAAGAGGTTTTCACCACTGAAGCAATGGTGGACAGCATAAATCTCATCTTTCAACAATTTCTGCACCATCCATCTGTGCTTGCAATAATCTGCACCCACAGGGGTTTAGTGTTTCATCTTTGTTTTGGCACTAAATGAAGAGAGAACTGCTACTGCTTCAATTACACCAGTGCCAAGAACAAAATAACTATGCGATTAAGAACTTTGCGAAGCAAAAATTGTTTGAGAAAAGCAGTTTTGGGTTGTGGTTTCTGTAACCTGACGAAGTCAACAGATCTGTGGGAGAGGTTAAACGAACACACTGAAGTTTTCATGGGACCAACTGTTCCCTAATATTTTGTGCCTGTAACATAGTTTAAAATAAGAACAGCAGCATGTGAAGCTACAGCCTAACCCCCAAGCAAGCAGATCTATCGGTTAGAATTGCTGGCATGAAAAATTAGTATTTACACATTCTTTTCAAGTGAAGAGATTAAATATTTGTAAGTATTTTGGAGGAGTAGTCTGTTCTTTAACTCTGTTCATTTTCTTCTGATTCACCAATAGAAAATTTAAAAAAAAATCCTTTCCTCCAAATTTCAGCTCAGCTGCATTGTATTATATGGCAGAGTGTGTAACAGAATACAGAATTTAACCACCAACAATGTTGTGTAGGTGTACTTATATTGTCTATCCTCAAAATAGAAGTTACAACAAAATGACATTACAAATGCCAGCCCTGAAAGTCAGGAATTGCTTCAGCCTCAGTCCAGCACAAAGGTTTAACACGTGTACGTGTAAGAGTTTAAGCCATGCTTAGAAAACGGTGGTGCAACGAGAGGAGGGGGGTTGTGAAGCTGCTGCTGCTGCCTGTCACCCCTCCCTCCCTGCAATGACTCTACACTTGACTACCCACACTTGCACTTAGTGCACTGACCATCATCTCTGTAAGCAACTGAATCACAGAAAGGATATCAGAGCTTGTTTTAAAAAGCATTAAAACAAGGTAAGTAGTTTGTTTCCTGGGCTATCAAAACCCATCTAGATCATCAGCGTTGAATAAAATAACTGAAAAGTGCACAGGGAACCTGATGCACTTCTGTCAGCCCAGGTAACTTACAGATTAGTCTGAGTTAAATGTGGCCGCACGTGCTGGTTTTGGCTAGGATAGGGTTTTCGTCACGGTAGGTTGTATAGGACTACCAATAGGAATTCGGAAATGAATTCCTTGTTTTTATTTGCTTGCGTGTGCAGCTTTTTTTTTTTTTTTAACCTCTTAAATTGTCTTTAGGTCAACCCATGAATTTTCTCACTTTTCCTCCTCTAATTCTCTCCCCCATCCCGCCATGGGGAGTGAGTGAGCGGCTGCGTGGTGCTTCGTTGCCGGCTAGGGTTGACCCATGACACCGCCTCACATGCTGACACTGCTAAACTTGCATGCATTTCTAGGAAAGTCGGAAGAGAAAAGGAATTCACAGAATTAAATGTGCCTATTGAAAACAAGCAATAAAATTCGAGACTCAGTTCTGTAGGTTATGAATATAGATGCTTCCTTTTTGACATTCTGAATATACGGTTGAAGTTAAAAACAATATTGTTTCCATAGGCGCAACGTATCATTGAGCAGAATGCTTTTACAAGAAGACTGCATCATAAAACTTAGAGAATTGGATCAAGGCATAAATGCAAAAAACCCTTAAATATCAAACTTCTTTTCCCTGCCTTTTTTACAATATATGCTTAGATTTTGTTATTCCAAAGCCAACCTCATTTGCAAATGCAGGAGCTGAGGCATACTAAAAAGTTAGTATGGAATTAAATCAAAATAGTTTTTTAAGTTCTCTATGTCATGGCAGTTTTTGCAGGACCCTTCTGAGGTCCGTGGCAACCTCCGGTAGAGATACATCAGTGGAGAACATATCAAGAGATGGTCTGTTCTACTGAGGGCCTTCCCCAAAGCCAGAAAAGCCACCATAAAAGGTCTCTCATTTCACAGAATCTGTGACACTGCTGAGGAACGGCACCAATGGACGCATCCCTTCCTATCTGTCTGTCACAAGTGCTTTATTCATTGCTACTAATTGGAATTCAAATTCCTTACTGCCACCCAGACCAACATCCATTCCTTGATGAAGATCCTGCTTTTACACATTACTGAGTGTGCCTCCAGCTCTGCTGACTGGAATCCAGAGTCGAATGAAGACTGTAGGTGTTGCAAGAGATCAGACTGCATCAGCCGACAACATTTTCACTCTCAGAGCCATCACAGCAGCCCTCCCGCCAGCTCCGGCAGGAATATGAGGGAGAGAAGGGAAGCACAATTTCACCGCGTGGTATTCAGGTTAGTCATACTCCCAGGCAGACCCGAGTGCAATATCAGAGAGTTTCTACTTGCAAAGCCCTTCTCCTGATGTATTACACGCCGTGTTTACAGGGGGAAGGAGCTTACCCGTGTGCAATAACAACAGAAAGCAATAAGAGCAGGGGATGTTGTCATGTAGCTGGATAAAGACATAGTCTCACTTACTATGGCAATAATTACTGTGGCCGGATGCCCAACTGTGCTGTGTGACCAGGGTGTGAAGGATTCCACTTTCCTCCCCTTGTCCGGTAGCAGAAGCCGTCAGTCGGTATGGCTGCCGATATGACTCTTCTGCCCAGAGAAGCTGGGGATGCCCCATCCCTGGGAGTGTCCAAGGCCAGGCTGGATGAGGCTTGGAGCACCCTGGGCTATGGACGGTGTCCCTGCCCATGGCAGGGGGTGGCACTGGGGGGGCTTTCAGATCCCTTCCCACCAAATCCGTTCCATGATTCTATGAGGAGAAACCCTGATTGTGTGTGATTAGGAGTAAGAGGATGCAAAGCCAACATAGCACAAAAATACAGAAAAATTGGGATGTTTTAGGTGAAGCACAGGAACTAGGAGTCAATCATTAATCCACTACCACCGTCAATTAATCTTGTGCCTATAACATGTTTGATGCAGCGCTGAGGCTCTCCAACACTCCTTTTACATATAACTTTAAGGAAGGCTCCTCCTCTCTGCCAGAGAACAAACATATTGCTCAGGAGAAAAGACCAAAGCCATTTGCAGGGTGTAACACACTCTTCTTGAAGAGTTCAGGCATGTAAGGCACTTCTACCAGCGCCCACAAGGACTGCAGTAAGCCCTAATTAATTCAACTAATGCATTATATAAGTTCCATTACTTCATACAGAACAGCTTTAAATAGTTTGGATTTTGTTATGTTTAATGTGCTTCACTATCAGTGCGGTGCATGATTATTATTTTTAAATAAATGAGAAATTAAATACTCCACCATTTGTTTCATGTCAGTGGGAATTTTCTCACTTGAATTTCACTAACTAACATCTTCCACACATCTCGGTCCCACTGTTCTCAGATCCAGAGTAGTTAAAACTGGTGAAACACATCCCTTTCATGTTTGTATTTGTTTTATGCATCACAGCATGACACATCTTTAAAGCCAAGGCATTTCAAATATCTATGAAAACGACACAGATTGCCTGCTAAAATTCACATGATCTTTTCTCCTTTCCCAAATCAACATTTCCAAACAAACCACCATAGAACAGATCCTCCAGAGCAAATACTGCATACTGGCTAAGCTAACATACAAAACCAAACATATCTGCAACTGTCTGACCATGACTAAGAAAAGGACCTTTCAGGGTAATTTTTACACATTGATTTATTCCCCCAAGTCTCAGAGTCTTCATGTTTAAAGAAAAACTTAAGATGAGGGGTTAAGCTGCCTAGTCATACACATCTATAGCATCGCAGCAAGTAAGGGGGTTGTTTTCTGCCAGTATTTCTAAATTCAGGTCTTAAGGCAATAGTAAACTTCAAGTTCAATAATTAAAACACCAAACCCACCGCATGCCAATCCCAAAGAAATAACACATTGCTAAACGAGATGGGCTGCTGGGCTCAGAAAGTGAGATTTGCTCTCCCTCTAGAGTTTTAGCTGCATGTGCTGTAACCTGTAGCTGTTAGCTAGTCAAGTCATTCTGCTCATGCTGTTGGTTGCTATTTTTATTCATTCAAAGAAAGGCAGCAACCTTGAAAATAAATCTTTCCATCAAATCATATCACAAACATTTTACCCAGCCTTGACCACCAGCCTAAACTCCTCTCAGATACATTGTAACACTTCAATATAATAGCTGCAAGCAAACTACTTACAGAAGTTCCTATTTATACTATCTCAGCCTTCATTATCTTTAGGCACATCTTTCTTTTCACGTTTGGCACTGTGATATAATCAAGAAAATTCACCCTGAACAGCCTAATAAAACCTTGCACTGCTCTAAAAAAACCAGCCGGATCAGTCTTCTGAACAACATGGGAATAAAAAGCATTTGCTTCATGTTCATTCAAAGATATAATGTGCAAGCAGAAGAAAAAAAAAAAAACTCCAAGAAAAAGAGCTCTCCAGTAACAGACATCTGCTCCTTGTGCCTAGCAGAAAAATCGGCTCCTCTCAGCTGCCGGGAAATCAGCACTAACCTTTGAGTTCACGAAGCCAACAGCCACGCACCGCCCTGATCCTGGCACCCGTGAAATGTCAAGGATAATCTCATTTCCATTTTGATGAATAATGTACGGAGCGGCAAACACTTCTGCATGTGCATATACAGGAATCCGGCCACGGGAACCCGGCAGGTTGTGTGGAAAGGGAGCTGGGAGCAGAGAGATGACGTGAGGGTCAAGGAACCTGACGCCTTTCAGTGCTCCAGTTATTTTACCTTTTCTTATGTTAGAAAATAAGGGGCTGAAATAACTCATTTGAGTACATATCCATCTGATTTTCTTGTCCTTGCTGCTTTATTGCCCCTGAATGGATTGAGGGAAGACAAGGTGTTGCCGGCAGCCACCGGCCCCGCAGAGCTCCAGCCCAGCTCCGTGGGGAGCCCTCGCTCCAGATCCCTCTCAACCCAAGACTAAGAGCAAGAACAAATCCTCTCTTACACATGCCCTCTGTCCCAAAAGGGGCATGTGTACATAACAAAACACAGGAGTTCTCTGAAGGCCACACATTCATTTGCATGCAGGAACTCAAGATGGCATTCCTCAAAAATGCTACCAGCTAGGTCATGGTTTGGCTTTTCCATTATATACTGGGGAAAATGAGAAAAAAGAAAAAAAAAACCCCATAGAGCCAAAATACCTAAGAAGTGGTATCATGCCTATAATTTCTTGGTGTCTAGTGTGCAGGTAAAATGGCATGAGAAGCCCAGAAAGAACAGCCAAAGCTGTTCTTTCCAGTCTCTGGTTTTGCGTTTGTACCCATTCTGCTCAATCTAAGAAGAAACAGGCAAAAAACATCCAGAGTTGGTTCTAAGTGATGTTTTGGCACGTTGGCTGAGTTTTCAAAGTTCATTTGTGTTTTTTAAAATTTTAAAAAGACTTACAGTCAGACCCATATCTTATAAAATAAAGGATAATTTTAGGTGTGTCACAAGGAAACACAAAAGAAACTCCTCTTTCCTTACGGAGTTTCTTGGTTTCCGTGGAGGTTACAACTGCACAGGGCCAAGCGCCGACTTCTCAGAGCAAACGGCACTGAGGTCCGGCAGCAAAACCCCAAAAGCTGTGACCCTCGGTCGAGCAAGACCCCCCGTCCCACCTGTGACCGTAGCAAACACTCTTCAGAAACAGCAGCCATCACTGCAAAGACCAGGATGATAAAGTTATGATGTTTCCTTTTCATACATTCTCATTTCCATGAACTTCCACTACTCCAGAAAACAGCGTCGTGGCCATGACCGCTCGCTCCTCCGAAGCAGCTTCCTCGCATCCTGCTCTATGGTACCGGCTGTCAGGCTCTACAGGATTTCCTTGACTCGATCTATCATCAAAATTTGACCAAATTATCTCTTCAAGTTGCTTATTCTTTGTTGCACACAACATAAAAACTTGCTTCGAATATCCCTCTATCAATTAGCGTCGCAGTCAGGCAGGAACCCAAACGCCCAACTCCTTACATCTAGAAATGCAAAGACGGCGCGGGCACACGGTGAGTCTTAACAGGCACATCGTTCTTCATTTGGCAGACTTGGAACGCAGCAAATGATGTGCAAACTGTGGCAAATGGCCAATTATCGTTCTGCCTGGTGTATTAAGAATTTTTACAAAACATCTGTAAAGGCATTAAGGGTTTTGCAGTTATTCCTATCATTCTTAATGTTGTTTTTTCGAAATGAGCTGAATTGCACCAGCCATTACGTGGTCTGTGCCTAACAAAGCTCCTTGGACAATATAATTCTCAATCTGCAGTGAGGAGCTCATTGAACTTGGTGGGTTTGGGACAAAACTTTGTAATTAAGTGAAATACTGAGTATAGAACCAAGCGGCACCAAATTATCTCCTCTGACTACTTTACATCAAGGGGAATTTTGCCTACGAATGCAGTGCCTGAAGTCTGTTTTTCTAACAATACGCTCTGGATTTAAAAGGCTTATATTAAGTCCTATTAGTAATGCTTTGCTATACAGTCAGGGCAAATTTGACTGAATGCTTCTTACATTGGGAACGGGATGTTGAAATCATTTTGCTTATCTGATTATCTCACCACGCATTCAGTCAGAAGGGATTTGGTCTTCCTCAGAAAACACTCGGTATTATTTTTCTGCTTTGTTTTTTCTGGTCTCGTATTTCTTTCCCAAGTAAACTGGTAGCATAAATCAAAATAAAAGTAGTCTTCTTCAAGGAAGCAATCAGAGAGCAAGGCAGGACTGCTACAGAACATGTTTACATTAGGTAAAAGTCCCTCAAGTTGCCTGCAGAAGTTCACAGTCAAAACCTGCTGAGCCTCAAGCGCATGCAGGTTTCTAACAGGTGGGTTAATAGGAACCTGCACGGTCACTCAGTGAGCACACAGCAGCGTTTCCACGCACCTCGCACGCACACGGTGGGTATCCAAACCCACCCCGGCGCTCAGTGCTAATGCGGACGAGCAGCACTGCGTCTGACACGAGTGAAGAAATGGATGATTTCAGCTGAGATTGGGCGTGCCACAACAGTCTTGGCTCAGACTAACCAACCTGACCGCACACTCAGGCGGACCAGCAGCTTTCCCGTACCACATTCGTCTGTCAGGCAGCTGCTAGCCGCCGAGAAGTGTTATTTGGCTGCTTCTCAGCTACCCCTGGCTGACTTTGGCTGGAGAGTCAGGGAGCTGAGTGTTGCCATGGCCAAGAACAGTCTCGAGCTCTATTAAGCTTTCTCTTAAACTCCTTCCTTACTAAAGATAATGATTTCCAAGATGGCAAAGTTGTATGACACAAGCACGTGTTGCACAGATACTGCTCAGAACTTCTGTTAATTACTTTACACGCTTGAGACGCTTTCTGCAGGAGAATAAAAAATACGTATATATGAGCGCTCAGAGGACACGATATTGAATTCTCCTCAGACCGCAGTGACAGACCACGTCAGACCGGCCGAGGTAGCCTCATTAGAGTACTTTGGTGACATCCTCACTCAGCCAAGGTCTATCAAACCCAGGAACCTTCCCTCAGGGTTGGTCATTAGCACAGCAGCAGATACACAGGGAAAGAAGAAACAAAACCCATGCAGAGGGGTCCTTGGCTGTCAGAGACACCACAGGTCCCAGCAAGCCTGGGTTGAGGCTGTCGTGCTCCATAACCGCAGAAAAACACACCCTTCATTCCTCCAACTCTTACTTAGATTCTCCACAGTATTTTTTGTCAATGAGTTTTGCACTGTATTTTATGTGAAAAAGTGTTTTATCTGATCTGAAGCCAAATGTGACAGTAACAGAGGCTGAGCACGACGGAGGATGCAACCGCTGCTGTCTTTGTGTTCATGCCACTGTGACTGCTCACTTCTCCCCTCTGGCTCCCGGCCAGCTCCTAACGAGCTGGTTTTTGGAGAAGCACTCTGGTACCACATGCTGGAAAGCAGCATAAAACTCTAGGATAATTAATATTGAGCATTCTCTTTTAAATACATGGATGTACGAGCACATTAGGAACAAAATCTATTAAAGCCATTTGACAAATGCTGGAAGACACTGAGTTACCCAAATCACTCAGGCAGCCACTGGCAAAGCCAAGAAAACCCCTAAATACACTGCTGCAGATAATGTCATATTCACTAGATGCATTCCTATGTCCCAGGGAAGGGACATGAGCTCCAATTATCCTGCTGCAGACACATACTGCATCTTTGCAGGAGTATACGAGGCACAGAACTACATTTTATAAAGAAGGTCTTAACTAATCCATTTACTTACGGAGGGTGAAAAGCTCTTCATTTGTAATACAGGCATAGATTTAATGATGAAATGGATTTTCATCAGAAGTTTCTAAAGATTTCTAAAAGGCTTTGAGCATTAAAGAGAATATGAAATAAGCTTGGAATTTTGCCTAGCGTTTCTGGCTGATTTCTCTCCCTTTCCCCTATCCCAGGCACAAGATGGTAATCAGAACGTATTACTTTCCCCTCCGGAAAATACATGTCGTTATGTGAAGGGCTGTGAATAAGGAGTTCAACACATCTATTTGATACAGGTAATCTCCTAAAAATACAGCAAGAGGTAGAACAATAAAAAAAAAGACAGTGCCTAACCCGTAACAAAACTAAGATCTGATTTAGCAATAAATAATGTGGGACTGCAGTGACCTTTAGAACTACCCTGCCAAGAACTTTTTATATATAAAGAGAGAAAAAGTGGACCCTGTAAAGACAGTGAAGAGAAACGTTTTGTTGGCAAGTCTCTATAGCAGTAATCAAGACAATATAGATGTTCATTTGAAAGAAGGGCAATTTGGCTTAACATTATTGAAGTCCCACCATTTTCTAACATCCTAAAAGCTTTTCTAAATAAAAAAGGCTCTTAAACTGTCATGTGCTGGATATAAACCATCTCAATCACAACCACTAATCTTTCATGGAAGAATTTTGTTGGTAAAAGAGTCTCTCAGGACTGCTGCTAAAAACTTAATGATTTTTTTTTTGGGTATCTTTCTTAATGAAGTCTTATCAAGAACTCATAAAATGTATACTATCCGTAGAATATCTTTCCGTATTTTTGATGAATTAAGGGCTTATTCAGGCCTGAAAGCATCCAGCATTCTGGTGTTTCCACCAGCTCTTTTGTGCCGTTATTTACAACGTAGGCTTAATTGCAGCCTCCCGCAAAGTCAGCTTTCACCCCCGCGGTTACATAATACCATCTTAAATAAACAGATTATAATACAGGAATTTGAAACTGTGACAAAAATCAAGAGAATAAAATATAAATTTATCTTTCTGAACACATTTTCCTCACTTGTAAATGTTCCTCAAAGCTTTGGGAAGCAAACAAGGGCTCTGTTTAATCTAGTGCATGATATTATTCCAGTTACATAACGGAATGAAGACGAAAGGTCCATTCGATCTGCACATCGTATTTCATCCGAGAAATCGGTCTCTAGCAGCAGAGCGGTGGGAGAGGCTGCGGAGAGGGGCTGTGCAGGCTCCGTACGCAGGGATGACCCTGCTTTGGGCAGGAGCTTGGGTGAGAGGCTCCCCGAGCCCCTTTCCTGCTTTGCCCATATCCATTCCCAGGTACGGTGAATGCAAAACCATATTCTCTTTTAATGATTCAAAGGTTAATCTCAAAAAGAAATTAAATGGGAAAAAACAGTCAATAACACATGATCTCAAAAGAAACATCAAGTGAAATGCTAGTTTTGGAAAACAATTGGTTTTATTTAGAATAATAACCGCTTTTTTCTAAAATAAAAATGGTTGGAGATGTTGATACCAAAACAACAAACCTCACCTTCATTTTCACTGTCTTTATGCACCAATTTGTTTTCCAAAACTCTGCTGGAATTCATTTTTTTAAAGTGGGGAAAACACTTAGGTCCTTCAAAGCGCAGACCTATAACGTTAGCTCTTTTCATTTCCCACCAGTAGAACAAGGAAGCATCTTCGCTCCTGTTAAACCGAGGCAAGGTGTGCATTAGCGTGCTGCCCTGGTCAGACCACGGTAGGCACCTGTATTCCTTAGCAGCAGATCAGTCCTAAACCAAAAGGTATAGCAAACTTCCAAACAAAGCTTGAGGACAGCACGGCTGAAGAAGAGAAGGAAGAGAGGGGTGCAAAGAGAGTATTTTTGTTGATTGTCAGCTACTTTCAAAATTCAGAATACACTTGACCAGATAGAGCATGTATAATAAAATTGTTTTAAGGTGCTTGAAAAACAAACCAAAATGCCAGTGTTATAAGAGGAAACACTGAATATGCTACAACACCTAATGAAAAGTTCTTTGAGTGACTTTAAGGTTGAACTGAATCATTACATGGGTTTATTAATGAACTGAGGAATATATGCATTAAATCCAATTCCCACGAATGGATTCAAGAAAAGCTGCCATGGAGGGAGCTTCCTGAAGAGCCAAGCTCACTGCTTTTCCACAGACCATGAAAGGGATCGTACCGAATCCACCCTGAACTACACTAATTTTATGGGATTTCTCCAGGAAAAGAATATGGCATAGAACAAGACAAGTTTAAATTTACTGCAGCACAAACCAAACCACTGAGCAAGAGGTATACAACACTTCCTGAAATATCCTACTTGGGAAATACAGGCCAAAGCAGTTCCAATTTAAATGAAGGAAGTGAAAACAATCCTGAAGTTGAGAAACAGCAGGGTGTAAGGATAACACTTGATGATGCACTGCCAAATTAAAAAGAGGATCAAAGTAAATTTCTCTAACAGTGGGATGCAGCTACGAAGAATATTCATTCCAGCTCTAATTTTTAAATGACTGTGCTCTGAATATACAGTTCATTAAAAAGATAATCATGCAGACTTACCCTACAGACACGATCCAACCTAGAGGGTTCCAGCTGCCCCTTGTAGAAATACCTGATCATTGTTGCATTGGCACATATCTACATAATGATGTTTTAAAACATGAAAACGGGAAAGGGCAAATGCAGTTTTAACATTCAGCAGCCTACTAAGGACAGTCTAGAAGCAGTATACACACAAGCATACATAAATGATTACACGTGCAGCATGGATATATCAAATGCAGTATCCACCTCTCTCTGAAAACAGGGTGTTAACACTGAAAGAGTTTGCTATAAACTTATTTTTCTTACCCAAAATAGAAGTCTATTAGTGGAGAATAAGCACAGTGTATAACTATTCTTATTCTCTTTCTTTCTCTTTTGAGGCAGGAAGCAATTAGCCCAGCTAAGAGTTGTGTTACTCTTTGCAACAGACTTGGATATCAGTGAAAAAAATAATCATGTATACCATGTACACGTGTGTGCTCATGTGTGATATTCTGTGTAAAACAGGGTACCTCGCCTCTGTTGAGGGACCAATGAATGCAGAAGCCTATGTAATGCAAACATCCCTGCGGTGTTCATGTGTTGGGCGTGATACACTTTAATGCCTTGTGAAGGCTTTTGATGCTGAAGCAGCTTTCTTGCATAGATTAAAGGAGTCAAACCGTATTTTTGGAGATTAACACTAACACTGTGCAACTGGTGATGATGTAAGGCTGGAGTGCTGCAAGCTTAATGTTTACTGACTGAATAAGGTTTTCAGAAGACAGTAAGGTACATAATTTCAGCCAAGATTACAAACATGTGGCCAAATGAAGCAGTTTTCATGGTTCAGAGAGGGATCCAAATTGAAGACCCACTATTTAGCTCTCTTTGCTCTGACAGCTATGAACCCCAGCAAGGGAAGCTCTCGATAGGCAGGGAGATATTTTATAAATGGCACTGATTGCAGATTGCCCTTACACCTTTTAGAACAGGGCAGTCTCCTGATTTACAACCTGCAGCCCATCACCTCTGCAGAACAGATTTAAATTTACAGGCGTTCGCCCCACCTTACCTACCCTGTGCACCCGGTTCTTGTCAGATGGATTTGGGCTCTCAGGATGGATTAGAGACCCAAATACACAGGGCATAACGAAGAGGGTCTCAGGTAGTGGGACGGGGATAAATCTGCCAAAGCTGCCTGCGTGCAGACCGCTGAGACAGTCAATTAACTGTACAGAGGAATGGACTTGATAGATAATTAAATTACCTGAGGGGTCAGACCATTAACACATCGCACTGTACTTCACAGGCTACCTAGAAAAATGAATCCTAATTCCTGACTATTTAAGCAGAGCTTAAAAGAAAATAAAATGAGACATAATACTAATTATGTGAGCATGAGCAGCTCTGCAGCACAAAGCCTGGGGGGAGGGGGACTTTGTTTTGTACTCTTTCTTCATCTGGCAGAAGTGACACATTTATTAGCAAATTGGTTCTTAATTCACCTATACAGAAAATAAATCAATAGTCAAAAAAGGGTATCTGCTATGAAATTTCCTGATATTTGTTCCTTTGCCTCACCTTCTATGACCTGCTCAAAAGCGAGTGAGGGGGGAGGTGACACCTCCTGCCACAGAAACTCCAACCAAAAGCGATGAATGTTCAAGCATGTTAAAAGAACAGAGGCAAGAAATAGCAAAGGAAGGTTTTGCATTCTCCTTATATCTGCATTTCTTCATGCCACCTAAGGAGTACTTGTCCTAAAATCCCGCTACGAAGCCCAAGCCTGTTTGCTTCAGCTGTCACCCCTCATTGAGGTACAAAGGGACCATCACAAACAGCAAAGCCCAGAGGAACCTGCCTGGGGGAGAGCCCACAGCAAACACCGGGTCTTGGCTTTTAGGAAAGGAAAATGGGAAAGGTGAGGAGCAACACCGGTGCTCTGTTTCAGACAAGAGACTAAGAACATACCTTAAATTTACTCTGGAGGACCCAGGACCATGGCTCAGTGCCTACAGGAATGTCACTCATCCCAGCGGGTGCCAACAGAACTCCTCATCAGACCTCTGCAGAAACACCCCCTGTATACAGAAAACCAGGTTCAATAATAACTATTTTCAGTAACACCAACCTGAGCAACTCGATCAAAGTGTCTTTTAGCTTGGAAAATTTTCTGTGCTGGAAAAATATCCCATGACTCTATCTAATCCTGTTCTCCCAGACATCCACTCCCTACCAGTGCCAGCACCAGATTTAAACCATCCCTTACTGCCAACTACAAACCCACACCTCAGAGAAAAGAGAACAGGTTCACCTCCCTCTTCCAGACTCTAAGGGACTCCTCATCCAGTTTATGAAAGTGCTTTGGAAGAGACAGTCCAGCAAATAGGCTCCAGAGGTGCTGCTGAAGTATAAGCGTCACTCCTGTTTCAGATATACAGACAAAATTCACCCGTTTCATGTTGTAGTGACAAATAAGAAAAATTATTGAATTGCTACTTTGGAAAACATATATCCCAACATTTATGAGTAGCTTCACTCACAGAAAACAAATGGTTCTGTTTCGCTATGACTCCAATATTTAAAATCTAAAATATTTCATTTCCGTATAATAGGTAGCTTAATGAACTTCATTAGACATATACATCCTAGGTGTTGGAAAAGTGAACAAAACCTCACAAAAGCAAACAAAAACATTTCTCAAACTTTAGTTAATTGCAAAGGTCAAATTCTGGATACAGCCTTGTTGGAAATAATGAATTTTGACACCAAAATGTGAAGATTAATTTCCTAACGTAAAAATATGTGGCACCCAACATAAATAATTAACTAAAACAAGGTCCATTAAAAATGGGAAAAAAAAAAGGAACCCTAAGAATCAGAAAAATGTGTGCTTCAAATATAAAAATATTTTTTGTTTTAATCACATTCTTCCCTCTAACTGAAAAATACTTTGATTAAACTG
Source organism: Eurypyga helias (assembly GCF_000690775.1). NCBI lineage: Eukaryota > Metazoa > Chordata > Aves > Eurypygiformes > Eurypygidae > Eurypyga > Eurypyga helias. Next base: position 13,846 of record NW_010238028.1, on the reverse strand, counting down.
TCATTAAAGTGGAATTCAACCAAGTACCAAAACATAGTGCATGAACCAAGAAGCAAATGGCACACAGACTTTGCTCTTGGTCACTGCAGGCAGAGAGGTGCTTCGGCCCCTTGTTCCTTCTGCAAATTGCTCGACGGAGGAATCAGTGCATGATGGTACCCGCGGTGACCACCCTGCCTGAGAGCATCACACCAGCAAGCGGTACTGGGTACCAGTGACAAGGCATTTCATCGGAGACAGTTTCTGGCTCTACTCAGCAATCTACTAGGAGCAAGCTGTGTCGTAATCTGCATTCAGGAACAAGGATTTCTCACCTAAACCATCCCCCAAGCACATAAATCACAGGATTTTTAAATTCACTGAAGAAGCAAGGAGGGAGAAACTCCTGAAGACTCACACTAGCAGCACACACGGTTACGCGCTTTAGAAGCGATCAGTAATTACCAAGTGGCATGATCAAAGCTTTTAATGCTGAATTTTCAAAGCAATTTGTAACCATTAAGGAAATGTTCCAGCTCACAGGCAAGGCAAAGACTGCAAGCATCTTCAATGAAGAGTTAAATTCAAGTAAAAAAGAGCAATGAAACTTTTCCATTGTTATGCAAATAACTTATATCATCTGAAACAGAACATACAAGCCCCAATCCCCAGTCTTCTACCTTAAAAAAGGAAGCCAGAGAAGCTTATACCCTGCTTGTAATTGGTTTTGTTATAACATTAGCATTATTTTATTTAGCTGGAGAAGAGTCACACTTTGAAATATCAGCATTAGACCAGAAACCCATTTATGAGAAGCAATTACTTCAGGTTATTGATTTGAAGCTTCAAGGGAGATGTATCAAGTTTGGTTTTGGATTAAAACAAAACCAAAATCAAACAAACAAACCAAAAGACAACAAAAAGAACTAATAATTATGTTAGACATTTCTTACTAACACTAATAAAGTTGGAGTTTTTTCCCTCAGCTGTGTTGTATGGAAGTGTAAACACCAGAATCGTGCTGACCCCCAGGTGCATGCGCTTGGGTCTCCAAACAGCACGTAGTGGAAAGCCTAAGGCACCTAGTGACCTGAACTTGCATACACAGTTAATGAAAAACAACAAAAAAGCATTAGGAGTAGCATCCACCCTTTATATAAAAAAATTCACGTTGATCCAATATTAAACTCAAGATGAAAAATGGCAGAAAGCTTTACAGGGGAACTGGGGTGTGAACTTCAGTCGCGGTGGCGTTGAGAACAAAGCAAAGTGCCTTAATCCACAAACATGGGTCTTTTTACAGTCTTGGATCAACAATCTGGAGTTTTCTGGACACAGATCCTACCTCGAGCCCAAGTCCAAGCAGCTGGGATATGCAAGCGTCTGCCTGGAGCTCCCCAAACCCCAGTCCTTCGCTCCTTGCCTCGCTGGCACTGTGTGTGCTCCTGCCTTTTGGGAGGTTAAAATGTCTTTTTTCCATGTAGGGACCTTTATCCAGGATAATTTCCAGAGATCACTGTTAGCAGATGAAGGCAGATGTAGGCGTCCACCCTCCCTGTGCAGAGGCAACTCGCAGCCCTTGTGCGACGGCCTCGCCTCTCCCGACCCATCGGCAATTAGCTGCAGACACTGACTTAGCGAAGACGAGGGAACCTCAACTGCAGGCTCTGTGTTTGGAGAAATTTCAGCAGTACTGCCCAAAACCAAGCTGAGTTTTGAAACGAGGGCTGTTGTGGGAGAAACATGCCCCAGTCGATGTGCCATACAGCTAAAGCCGGGCTCGAGTAACTCCCTGCCCTACGAAATTCCTCAACACTATTTTTACCTGAGAAGAACTACATCCAAATTTTAAGGAAGGGTGCGTTCTCAAAAGCTGTGGATAACCACAACAGGATAATTTCAGAGCTGTAAAGAACAACTCTCTGTACCAGAGAGACACATAATTCTGTTCCCACAAAAAAAACGGGATGAGAAGGGTTGTGAGTGCAGCCCCTGGGCTGGCAAACCCATCACAGTCCTGGGGGCTGGCGGGGGTCTTGGTCACCCAAAAGCCACTTCCAGCATCTTCAGATTATACTTCACATTTGAACACATTCAACTGCTCTGGAATAATGGAGAGAAAATCCCAAAACACTCTCAAAACACTTGGATTTCAGGTGAGGTTAGATACTAATTTCATAGGAGAAATACATACTTTTTGATTGAGGCATAAAAAAAAAAAAAAAAAGGATTAGCTTGCTTAATGGGTGACCTTTTATCATCCGAATTTTAAATGAATTTTAGACCAGCTTCATTATGTTCTCGATACAGCTTTATTTGTAGCAATGCTTCTTCCAACTGCCAAACAGGAGGGTCAACTTTGAGAAAAATGGATTTGTTCAAAATTTAATTTCCTAGGGAAGCAGAACAGAGTAAATTTCTAAGGTTAATGCTGGCTTTTGATGAATGAGCAGCAGCTTCGGAAGATGCACCTTTTGCAGCGATGCCAAAAGCGAAGGAATGCTGCGGGGCCGTGTAGGGCACGGGAGGGCGTGCCAAGTTGTAACCTGCTGCCATACAGGTTAGAACAGACTTCGGTCAAGAGGGAAGGGAGAGGAACACGGTGGAAAACCAACACTAAAACTGTGGGGTGGGAGAAGAGAAAGGCATAAAACGGCGCTTGCAGAGGAGCTCATTTTGGAAGGCAAATCAGGGTCACAACAAAAAATGATGTAACTACAGGAATCATCTGTTTGTGAGTACGCGGGGGGGGTTCTGCAGGATTTCTGTGCTCCTACAGAAACCTGCCCTTCCCTAAACCACACCACACATGCTTTACATTCTTAGACGTTTGCCTAAAACATTCTTTCTGGTTTAGATTGTTTTGGGGTCTTTCTGAGTTTGGCTTTGGATTTTGTGGGATTTGGGGTTTTTTTACCAAGGTAGCTGATACAGCAGGATACCACAGGATACCGCGTGCTCCAGCCCCGTGCTCCTGCGGCATTGCCAGTCTCCAGCCAAGACACATCTCCGTTCACCCCGCTCCAGAGGAGCCCAGCCCACACCCCCGGGTGTCTCCTAAGGCTGCTGGGGATGGCGCGGACCCCCCTGCTCACCTCCCACATGCCTCCAGATGAGCTGCCATGGGAACACCCTCACTCGGCCCCCTCTTACTTTGGGAGGGGAGCAAGTGGACTATCCAGTTCCACAGCCTGAGACGCAGCCATTAACGGTATTTGTCTGCATTTATTTAACATTTCCCCAGCCGTAGCCAATTTCCATGATGCATCACACAATGCAGCTGATAAAAACTGCAGTAACCAGGTGTGACAAGTACCAACACGGTAATAAATGATGTAACAGCTTTGGGAATTGCAAAACCCCAAAACCAACAAAAGCATTGTTTTCTGGATCACATGGTTAAAAGGCATGTAGCGCGCTCCCTCTCTCATGTACTATTTATATGCTGGATGGCAAAATAAATATTGCAACAAACAGTTTTCTTTTTTTCTGCACTATGAAACTTTGTTCTCTCTGCCATACCTGGAGGTTTTATTCCTTCTTTTTCAAGAAATCTATAAAAGAGTCCTCTCAAATGAGCAATTAGACTTACCTCGCTTGTCCCATTTAAGATCACACTATGATTGTTCTCACTGTGAAACAGTTTGACTACATAAAACTTTACAGCCAGGTAGATTTGTTTGGTTTATAACATAAAAATATAGAATATAACAGGGAGGAGGGTGCTCACAGTCAGAAGCTGAAATGACTGCAGGATTTTTCACACTTTTCCCTGAAATTATTCCCATTCTGTGTAATGAAGTAAGTCGTGCCATCTGTCTACATATCCCTCTTCACTGCAACCTTTGATACCCCAAAGCCATTAACTTTGCTGCTGGTCTTCATAAATCTCACATTTCTACAGAAAGCACCAGCACCAGAAAAATTAAATAAAGGCAGGAGAGGTCGCTGTGGATAACCAGCCATCCCCAAAGCTGGCATGAGCTGGCTGTTACCCACCTGCTTCCTGAGCACCCCATGGCACACGGGTACCAACGGGGAGACAACACTCGAGGAGAATCTCCTCCTTAATGCAGAACTATTCTCCATTTTCCTAAGCTTAATATTTCTACATCAGTGTAATAATCATAGAATCATAGAATGGTTTGGGTTGGAAGGGACCTTAAAGATCATCTAGTTCCAACCCCCCTGCCATGGGCAGGGACACCTTCCACTAGACCAGGTTGCTCAAAGCCACATCCATCTAATCACATAGAAACACTCATTATTACAGTCACAGTCAGCCCTGGTCTTTAGTCTTTCTAAAAAAGTTTTATTCATTGTCTCAGACCTTGTCCTGTATTTTTACTAACAATTTTACTCAAAAATGCCAATCTGTACTACCAGCTGTGGCCATGCATCAAGATGAATTTTAATTTGTAGTGCTGGTTTCTGATAAATACACGATCTCATGATGCAAAATGAAATTTCAAGTTAGGACCCCCAAGGTCCCACCCATCGCCCTGGTTAGCATACCCTCCGTGGGATACTGCACCGACACACCACGGCAGAGCGTGTGGGATGGGAGCCTGCAGACATCCCCCCTGGGAAAGGCACACTGCCTAAGCCAAGACAACCGCAAGATGTCCCCACTTAAACTGGGTCCAGACCAAAATGCTGCATCCGAACCACCAGATCCCACCGGGACCTGGAAGAGGAGTTCCACTGAATGTGGCAAACACAGTCCCAGCACTGTGGTGCCCTTGGCTTTGGAAACCTTAAACTAATCCCTGGAAATGCAAGTCTCCCTGCCTTGGGGAGTGCCCCAGGTGACCTGAAAAACAAGATCTGCCTTTTTTTTTTTTCTTGGTTTTTTTTTTGAGACAAGGGATAGCTGCAGCTAATAAATGGTCTAGGAAATGTGCCTTGAGTTAATTACTTACCCTGTTTATTGGCTGTACTGTAATCAAACTGAGCTGTTTTCTAGACAAGCTGTTAAATATAACAAAACAAATAGCACTGCTGATTCAGGAAATTATAACAAAAAATGCACCAAAGAGTGTAATGCAAATTAGGATCAGCAGAAGGAGGCTAGAACTACACTGAGGTGTGCCCAGAAACACCCATAGCTGTAGGGCTCTGAGGTTTTCCTCCCTCAGGGAAGAACTGCCTATATATTAATGTGAAATACCACCCAGGTAGGATATTTTGTCTGCATTTGGAAACTAATAAAATTGGGGCGGATTAGAGTTTTTTTGGTTACTAAGGTCACTCTGACATAGAAAATCACCTTTGTGTGGATTTAATTTTCTGCAGATATTGCCATGAACCCTCTTCCCATAGTCAGGTGGTTTTGGGCATCTCTTGGAATGAACCAATGCCAAGCAACACACATCCTGCCCATTATTGTTTGTCCTGTTCCTTCAACACCAGGCATCCTTCTTCCTCTCTTCTTCATGTCATCCCACTCAATACAGGGTTGTTTGAGGGTGTAGGGAGAGCTTAAAGAGCCTTATAAAATGTCATCAGCCTGACCCAAATTTAATTTAATTTTTTTTTTTTTTTTTAAATCCCACCTGATCATTGAGTTCTGTAAACTCTCCCCTCACTTTCCCAACCTGACATCTGCCTTTCTCTGCCACCCAAACTGAGAAACATTAAATTCATAGCTACAGCTAGCCCCGGTCCCCAAAGAGCCTTTATCCCTTTCACGATCTACAGTACTTGCTGGAATTAGTGGTGTTAAGTTTATCGCTTTTTTACACTGTAAAAACAGTGGGGAGAAGCCACTTTAAGCTGAACTAAATACAGTTTGGTCAGTGCAGTAGCTTCAGGCCAAGAAAATCTTACAGCCCAGAAGTATTATCCAGGTTGTCAGAGAAGGCTTCTCATGGCTCTATCTGAATAAGTGAGCCCGTGGTGCACATTCAGCTATGAAGGCTGGAGTTTCTGCTCCACAAAAAATATCATTAAAAAAAAAAAACCAAAAACATAAAATACCCCAAAAAAAAACCAAAACAAGAAGCTTCCAAAACAATTTGCTCTTCCATCAGTTAAAATCCACAATTCCTTACCCCCAAAATACACATTTCTGATAGATTGCACTAATATAAATTTACTGCAAAAATCAAAAGAGAAAAAATTTTGAAAAGCCCCACATCCTTCACTCACAGAAACTTTACGCACTGTGGTGGCACCATTTCATCTGTTGTGTTATAGAAATCTCCTTGCAATTATTAGGCTTATTTCATATTTTAATGTAATTACGTTTGGCCTTTGCTCTAATAAATCCTCGAACCAGAACTGGAAGATAAGAAATTCAAATACCCTAAGCCTGTTAAAGATAAATGCTGAAAGAAAGGTGATGTTGCTTAAATAGCTTTCCTCAAAAATCAATACAGAATACATTCATAAATTAACAATCACTCTAGACTAAAACATTTATTGCTGGAGGAACACTGCATAATTAAACTATGGGAACGAATAACAAATTAAAATTTAATTTTTTGGGGTTTTTTTTTTTAAAGTCTTTGGTTAAAAAATTAGCTTGGCTACACCTGAGTTTATCTCGACTACAGATTTTGTGCGTTAGTTGGTCATGACTCCAAAAACTTTAGTTCTTTAATGGTCAGGCTCCAGCTAAGTGATTTTAACTGGATTTGTGCCAAACTTTGAAGATGCAAAGGGTCAGGGTAACTGGCATAGTGAAACAAAACAGGTAAATGTTGCATTTGTAATCCCAAGAGGGAAAGTTCAGACTAATTAAAACATTTAAATCACACTTACCTTGACCTTGTGAATTGCCCCATGGAACACAGTTGTGTTTCCAGCCTTCCCTGCCTTTGCCGGCGTCACACTGCGGAGCAGGAGGACAATGATGCTGCTCTCCTCCTGCCAGCCGCTCCCTCCCCTTTCAGGGTTAGGATTTCGTTATTTTATTTGATTTTGGAGTAGGTGAAACTCAGTCTGGATCATAAAATTTGTCCTTTGTCTTCCAGCTCACCTCATGGGGCTGCAGCCTGGGCGCTTCACACTGCCAGCCAGAGCACTGTCAGCAGGGGAAAAAATCAGGAAATTTGCTTCCAAGGTGCTTCCAAACCCAAAGAGCGGTGTAGGTGCAACCTGAAGCGATCTCATCGAATCACAGAATGGTTTGGGTTGGAAGGGACCTTAAAGATCATCCAGTGCCACCCCCTGCCATGGGCAGGGACACCTTCCATAGCCCAGGGTGCTCCAAGCCTCATCCAGCCTGGCCTTGGACACTCCCAGGGATGGCGCATCCACAGCTTCTCTGGGAACCTCTCCCAGTGCTCCCACCCTCTGCGGGAAGAATTCCTTCCTGATGTCCCATCTCCATCTCCCTCTTTCTGTTCAAACCCGTCACCCCTTGTCCTGTCACTACAGGCCCTCCTCCTTTCTCTGCCCACCGCGGCTTTTTGCGGCCAGCATGACCCCAGCCACACACACACGGCGTTTCACCAAATATCACTTGTTTTCTCAGACGTCAAGAGACACGTCTCAAAAAGCTCAAGTTTCTTTTTTTTTCCCTTACTCTTAAATTTTCTAGGAAGGCTTTTTCCAGGTTATCACCATACGTTCACACACAAAGCTGTTCCAGACTGGAGTAAGACGCAGAGGAACTGAAGCTGGGATGATTACTCCTTGGAAACGAGGAAGGGGTATAAACCTGCAGGAGCAAGGCATAAGATTTAATTCCTTTTTTTGTCATTTCACGTTCTGGTTTTTTGCTTCCCTCTGTCAAAATCATCCCTGGCTGTTCAGCGTGAGCTGTCACTGATTAATCCTATGGACATTCAGGGTTAGGAGGGAGAATAATTACATCAGGTAAACGTGATATGCTGACTACACCACTTAGGTTTTATAGGCATCTTTGACCTTATATCTGCATCCCGGGCGGGGACAATTGCTTCTTTTCCAGGTAAAACATTCTTTATGTTAAATGAGGGAGGGGAAGGAGTGAGATGGGGTAGGAAGGACAATTAACCTCTATGAAATAATCAAATAATTTCTTACAAATATGTTGGCTGTTCTGCCAATTTCCTTGGATAAATCACAACCAGAGCACCTTCTCTTTGAACACCAGTCTCTTGAAATATACCTATTAGCAGTCAGGCAGTGGTGAAGCCAACACTGAATGGCCACACAGAGATAAATTTTAAGAAATTATTGCCATTAGCAGACCTGCTAGGGAGCTATAATAAAGAATTCAGTCTTTTAGGAAATATATGGTAGTTACACGCTGTAACTATAGTTTAGATTTTTTGGGTGCGATTGATCTGGGTGCGTAAAAATGGAAATAGCACTCTTTTTTCAGTTTTAGGAAGGTATCAGTAAAGGACAAAAATGTCTATATCATGAAGGTCACATTAAAGAGCATCATTAATAGATCACTTGAACTTTGCTTGATAGGTCAATTCTGCAAATCGAATTTCCTTCAGCATTAAATAGTTTTGTTCACAGTACTTCAAAATACCATTTCACTAGAGAAACAAAAATAAGCAGACAAAGACAGCCCTTTTCTCAGCAGTGACAAAGATGCACAGCTTATTTGGGGGTTCCTCCCTCCAAGGGAAAGGTTGATTTCAAGGGAAGGGCAGTTAGAAATGTCTTACTCCAGACCACGCCTGGAGGAGTCTGACCGAACGGACAATCCCATTTCTACAATCCTCCCTTACATTGCTAATGATGACAAACCTGGGAATGGTTTTGATGCACCCCAAAACCACCCCAGCAGGTAGGGTCTCCCCAGCTGGATGCTCTGCCCAATCAGAAGGAAAGAAGTAGAAATATTTTGAACATAAATCAAAAATATGGTAACAAGTGTCCTCAAAGTAACTGCCATCGACCGCTGCTGGAAACACAATTCCTTATGCTGGTCCGACCCAACGTATCTGTTTCATTCTTACTTATCCCGCAGCAGCACTGAACCCAAGTGAAATCCTCATGGTACTTTTGCACTTATTAAATTAGATGAGATTTTCAAAGATTCATAGATTTTGGAGCCAGAAGAGACCATTACGGTCTACTCGAACTCATGCATCACACAGGCTGCAAGTCTCACCAAGTGATTCCCACATGAAAACCATAATTTATAACAGAGTAAGAACATATTTTAAAGAAAGCAATCGAAGTTCTCTATAAAAAGGTCACTTACTTCATGTAGGATGAGTGACAGATTGGATCTAACAGAATAAATACACACAGCACTTTTTTGATACCAAAATACTCTTCAGAATATGTTTTTTGTCACAGATTAATTTTGCCCATTGTAAGATTAAAAGCATAGTGCAAATACAGCCCTGGAGAAGGAGTTTTACCTGTCCATACCCAACTGCTTCTTCTCCCCTCATGTATGCTAGAAAATAAATTATATGGAAAACCTACACATCATGAGTGTTGAGCACGAGCAGAACAACCAAATAGTGAAGATCTAAAACCAGAAAGTAAGCAGAGCTTTGCTGAGATTTTACCAGCACTGAGCCAAATAAGCAATATGCTCTCTTCATGCACGTGAGAAGGAACGTATTTAGTCTCTGAGCATTTACACCTTCTGAAACCAAACTGCACCCTGAGCCACACTAACCAGTATGTGCTGAAACGGATGGAATTGTAGTGTGAATATGACATGCAAAGACACAGGAGGTTCATCACTACAGTTGTCAAATATTAATGACAAATCCAAAGAAAGATAAAACCCTACATGAAAGAGCCTTGAGAAACAAAGGCGAAGGGTAGTTCCTCTCTGGATGACATGCAGATACCAGGGACATCCAGCAATACTGCTCCAGGTACACTTTCCGTGTTACTTGGAATATAACAAGCCTCAATTCTCTAAAAGCCTCTGGCAAAATAGGGAGATGGACTCAAAAATATCTAAATTAAACACCCCAAAAGAGATTGAGAATCCTTTTTTACCCTCTCAGATGTGAAATGGCACATTTTTAAGGACAAATACAGTCCTTCAGAAGGTCTCTATTACCCAGTGGGGCTCATCACAAGATATCCATCATTACTTATTTAGATTGCACTGAGGCTGAGTAGGCTTTTAGCACTTAGGCCTCCATAAGAAAAATACAGCAATTCTTGGGGAACATTTCTTGGAACAGGAGCAGAAAGAGGCTCAAAAAAAAAAAGAGAAAAGAAAGACATTTTCCTCTCTATTCCCCTACCAGAGTCCAGATGCAATTTCAGACCTTACAGACAACGGGACATCTCTGCAAACCCAGTGGGAAGCTCTTCCCACAGGTCAGAGGGAGATTTGCAGCGGGACTAATAGCATCCTTAGGTGTTAGCCCACCTGCATAGAAGCCGTGACAGCTCAACGTCGTCTGGTAACCATCAAAACCCCTGGCTGGACATAAAAGGTGCCCATCTCAGAAGGTGCCCACGGTCTGGATGATTTGGAAAATGCTCATGTTGCAAACAGCTACCACAATCACCATCCCATCAGTAAAACCAACCGCACCCCCGATACCTCCATATTTCTGCTTATTTGCATCGCCTGCATGTTCCATACCGGATGCATTTCTAAGGCAAATGAAAAGTTACCACGGCACATTCATCCTGCCATTCTGCGGTATTTCCCTGGCTTTTGGCAGCTCATAAAGCAAAATTTACCAAAGCAAGCAGTGATTTTCCTCAGCATAAATGGACAATTTTCACGCCGAGACGTCTGCAGTTCACATGGGGTTTCAGATGGCTGGAGCCGAGTCTGATGATGACACAGACTTCGCTGTTCCCAATCTTGGATATGCACTAAAGGGCATTTTTTGCAGCTGAAGCCTTCCTTGCTTGGAAAAAGAACTACGAGGAATTAAAATGCACGTGCGATGCTTAATGCAACACCTCATGTCATGGAATGGGAACTTAAACCATACACAGCCAGAAAACACTATTAACTGTGATCCTGTGTTAGTACATGTAAGTAGCCCTTAAATCAAGGTCTTGCCACTGGACTCCTGGCTGGTAATCTATTTTTTCTCTTAAGTATTATTTTAACTAATTCAAGAGCTTTTTTTCCTTGCAGATCACAAGCCAGGTTACAAGCCATGTTAAAAAAAAAACAAACCCAAAAAACTAAACAAACAAAAAAACCCCAGCTAATTGGTTTTCCAGTACAAAATACTGAGCAAATATTGTGGAATTTTTCTCAATTACAAACAATATGACGGCCTCAAAACACGGATCAGGTGAGGGGCTCTGATTAGCCTCCTTGTGCAACCTAATCAGTTCATGTACATCGATCTTTGTTGATCTGTTTTTATTCCAAGCAGTATCCTGGGATTGCGTGCCTTCTGAATGTTTCTTTTAATATCCATACTTAGGTCTGAAGTGAAACAAATCCTTTGAAGGCCAAATATTCCGGCTGCACTCTCTTCCCCCTAAAACAGATACACAGATCAGCAAACCACAGGGTAAGATTACTTCTCACATCTTTTAGGAGGTTTTCCTCCCTCAGAAGAAAATTAAGCAGGTAGAAAAGACCCAGGAGATACCTTGACTCACGTGCTATTAAAATTCAAGTGGCAGAAATATGGTAGCACTGCTTGGCCCCAGACACTGTTAATCGGCTTCCTGGTGGACACGCTGCTACAGGAAACTCAAATAGGAACCCTGTGTCTTCCTACTCTCAGTCACTTCTCCAACCCATCCTACATTTTACCCATATTGGGTTTACTCTGTACTGAGAAACACTGTCTTAAAGCTATTACTATTTAATTGACACTAAGATCATGGAATCGTTTAGGTTGGAAAAGACCTTTAAGACCACCCAGTCCAACCGTTACCCCAGCACTGCCCAGCCCCCACTAACCATGTCCCTGAGCACCTCGTCCACACGGCTCTGAAACCCCTCCCGGGATGGGGACTGCCCCCTCCCTGGGCAGCCCCTTCCAGCCCTTTCAGACAAATAATTCCTTCTCCCTGGATGATGCTGTTCCATTGAGCGTTTACAGGCACAAATCTGGTTTTCCAGTCTATCTTCAGTATTTCCTCTTCCTCTTGGGTTTTACACTGGAAGGATTTCACCCCCATTGGTTGCTGACAGGATGGCTTGAGCAGCATCGAAACATGAATCAACCCTAAAAGCAGGAAAAATGGGTTTCTCGGTCACAACTTACTCCAGTGCTGTGAAGTGGTTGCTGGAGGATGCTGCAAAATTAAATATTATGAGGAGCCTGAAAAGATTGATTTCAAAGTCAGAGTCAGGAGACACAAACTTACAAACACACAGTCTCAGGCCCATAAAATTTACTCAGAAACCTTGAATACTGATAAGGGAAATACAGAGGGACGCTTCAGATGTATTGCCTTAGCTCTGTCACACCAGACAAATGTACTTTTTTGCTTAACTTTTGTACAAAGTTAAGAAAATTTGCTCTCCTGTAGAGTGCCCTGGCTAGGAACATGGCTTCCTGCACATTGGGCACTTGAGTAAAACAACCATTTTTTCTCGTGTAATTAATGAATCTTCTGATGCAGGGAACGATTCACTGCACATTTTACTGATGTAATTTAGTACAGATGTGTGGAAAGGGAACACACAATTAAGTTCATTAAGCCAGCCAGTTGCCCAGGACTGACCCTGCAGAAGTACTGCCTTTAGTTGCCAAATTCCCCTGAGCGCCAGCCAAATCTCAGCTTGAGGATGAGTTCTTTCTCAACTGAAGCCAGTCTGGATATGGTTGTCGAAGTTCATCTGCTGATTGAATATGAGCACAACCTCACTGTACTCGACAGAGGATCCTCAGGAGCTGTTTATCCGACCGGCTGCAGCTGTTAGGATGCACTTGCACAGGTTTTGCACCAGAGTTTAAAATGTGCCTATATCTGGGGTCCCACACGGGTTTGCTCAGGCACTGCAAGCTGCAGAGAAGCAGCACATGGTACGGTGTCAAGCTGCAAAAATGAGGCAAAGGAAGGATTTAGCTCTTCAGACAATACACACACCCCCTGCCAAAAGAGGGGCTTTTTGTCACCAGTGATCCCCGTGCCAGTGTTTGCAGCCACCACTCTGGGGCTTGTAAAGGCATCACCTTGAGCCATGAGCTGAAACGACCCAGTCATGGAGCCAATGTCCCACAGAAGTACCGCTCCTGCCCTCAAACCATAACAGCTCCACGTGGGATCTAAAAGGATCCATGGGTTTGAGGATAAAATGCAGTTTCTGCAAGCTGGAAATCCTCCTCTGGCAGCCAGGAATCATCAGCAAAAGGAAGAGCCGTTTTCCCTGTGCCTTCATCTGCTGGGGGAATTTTAGGAAGCAGTCGTCATGATTTTTTTTACCCCAATTTGGCTGTCCCAGTGCTGCACAATGAGCACCGTGTGAAGCATTTATCCATAAGCAAGGTGTAGTGGCCGTGCCCCGGCATTTTGGCAAGGAGCCCACCCCATCACGAGCGGTTGGGTGGTGGGAGCTTTTGGGGCTTCCCGGCAGAACACAGCCGCTGCCTTCTGCTGAGGTTTCACGCAGCCGTAATCACATCAGGCCTATGCAGCACCACTCAACGGCTGCCGTCTCCAAAAGAGTAAATTGATTTTAAGAAGGCCCCTCTGACTTTCATCCTCCCAGCATGGTCCATACATCCTTCTTGGGCTGCCATCTGGTACCTTTTTGCGTTAGGATTCGCACAAGAGTTGGGAAGGGGATTGCGAATTTTCCTGCAGCAGTGCTTTTGATAGGATGCCGACCACATTTTTCTGGCATCTGTCCCAGCAAACTATTCTGCTGCTTATTCCTTTTTCCTTGCTACCAACTGTGAATTCCACTTTCCTCGGCTACTGCTCAACAGCATGGTTGCTCCTACACAGGACGTCAGCGCACACAGTTCCCAAGTGATTGTTACTGGGGGGGCTGGGGGCGAGGAGC
>NW_010238027.1:0-13267 GCF_000690775.1 Eurypyga helias | reverse complement strand
AGACGGTGCGCCTGTCCAGGCCAGATGCTTACCGCAACAGCTTTTCCCAGAAAGCACCGAATACCCTTTCCACTTTGTGGCATTTGGGAAAAAAAGCCTCCTGCCAACAACTTGAGGGTCAACCCATCCCCTTCCTTCCAACCCCTTTTCAATGCATTCATTCAGCTCCTCTCCTTACCACTGGGTTGACCCAAAAGTCCTATTCTGATACCAATTTCTGCCAAACAGCATTTGCAGATCTAGTCTCGAAAACCAACAACCAACCTGCAACAACTGTATTACTCCCCAAATTTCCATTTTTCATCCTCATCTGTGATTTAAAGACTATCATTTCCTGCCTCAAACTGAAAGCCCTCCGAGAACTGGTCAGTACACATATATCATGCAATCCCACCTCCAGCTTGAAGCATGGTCAAGCCTGAATTCAAACCAGTTGGTTGAGGCTCTGCCCAGGTGGGTCCCAAAGACCTGCTGCAGCGCTTGACTTGCTCCAGCCTAGGCCTAACCATAAATTACAAAGGGGACAGTCCTAGTCCTGCCCCATGTTTCCAAATGAAAGCAGGCGTCTTGGGCACTAAGCACCTTACTGGAAAGTATCTTCAAAACCTGGTAAGTGGTAAGTCTTCCCTGGGGTGCAACTCTGGCCACGTGCCCTCTTCATACGCCTGCACTAAGTGGTCCGTTCCCCAAAATCCCAGGCAGCTCAGTCTGAAATTGCCTCCCCAAATGGGCTGCGCCAGCTCAGAGACTCCAAAACCTTTGAAAGAGCTCACCAGCGCTTGCTGCAGCACATGCGGGAGGGCAGAGGCAGACACCCACCGCCAGTAGGCAGGAATTGAGTGGCTCTCTAAGCACAACTCAAGTCATCAAGTCTACCCACTGACCACCCCGACCACCGTCTGTGTACTGACAGCTCTGATAAGACACAAGGGTTTGTTCTGGATAGCAACAACTCTGGGAAAAGATAAAGTGCTGGTGTTTTCACTGTTGTTTAACTATTTGAAAAGTCTTGGGCAGAGACAGCCTACAGCTCTGCCCTTATTCCTTCAATCCTTGTTTCTGCATTTGGTGTCTTCAAGAGACTGTGCTGTGGCCATTTAAACCATTACTTCAGCAAAGTCAGTGCCAGAAGAAAACAAAAAATGAGCTCCCTAACCACAGATGGCTGTTTCTAGTGCTCAGCACTAGGCACCTGGCCGAATGAAGCCTTCAATATTTGCTGATTTCAATACTGCGCACTCCCACCAGAGCAGTCAGATAACTTCAGCGGCTGACTATTGGATAAACTGGGTAAGTAGAGGGCAAGAATTGCTCCACCTGCCACGAAGGCAACCAAAACAAGGCAAATTAGAGCACTGCCCTAGGAACTGCATCACTCCAGAAAGCATCACCGACTTTATGAAAAATCCATGAAGCTAAAATTAAAATCCCACATACAGTTTTCCCACACGCACACTCTTACTAAGTGTGCAAAATGCAATCTGACTGTGGAAGTGCCATCAATCCCCTATAAACAAGCACCAAACTTGCACATCTGTGTGACTAAAGATTTGACAAAACAAAGATATGAAATTTCGTAGTCCCTGAAGTTGCACAGAACTGGAGAATTCTGCAGGGGTGTGTGGGTTTGATTTAACAGGGCTGTGCACCCACTCTGCCCTGCCGCAGATGACTGCGCCCGGCAACGCAAGGGCCGATGGCTTCCAGCTCCATCCCCGACCATTGCCGCTCATCAGGCCCAGCGAAATGCATTGTGGGGTGTCGCAATTCCGCCTAAGGGACACACATCCACAGGACAAAAGCTGCTATGGCAACTGTCATCACACGGCTGGCTGGCTGGCAAGAATCGGCAGAGGCCAAGGGCCCACAGGAGAGCCTATGTCCCTCTCCTGCCTCCAAGGTCTGAGACACCCTGGGCCAGACTGTCCCGAGCTGCTGGGATGGGATTCTCTGGGGAGAGGTCACCTCCATCCCCCTGCTCCCCTCGCTGGCAGCACTAACACAAATCCATCAATACTGTGGAACAGCACTGTTGTCTCCCGAGTTCCTGTACAGCACAACGGTGCTGCAAGACGCTCCACAGGCAACCCACCAACTGCAGGATCTCATTATCCCAGGGTCCTACCTGCACATCGAATTAAAGAGAGCCCCCCCCCAAAGAACCAGTTTATGTCAGGAGCTACGTTGCAAGCTAGTCTGGTTTTCACAACCAAAATACTCAGCCCAGCAATAGGAAGAGTTGCCATCCCAGGCTAGGCTAGCACTTGCCACGACGCTCTGCCTCTAACTCGGTGCTCCATCCTCGTGTAACAGGACACGTCTGAAGTCTGACCACGTTCACAAGTCCAAGGTACACACTTACTGCACATCTACAAGCATTGCTGAACAGACATAATTCAATATATATTCACACTTCCGCTGAAATATGGCCTATAGATGGGGGTGGGATCACAAACTAGAGACAGCAGAAACCTCATAAGAGAGAAAAACTGAGTAAAGAAGCTCTTCAACAGCACCAGACAGCCAAAGAAAAATTTGTTCCTGACATGACCTTTTCATCTCCCCTTTTTCCGTACCCAAGAACAAAAAAAAAAAAGAACTTTCGCTGCAAACCTAAAATCTTGATTTCAAATACACCTCCTGGCAACGAGTTCACTTCTTGAAAACGCTGTTCAGCTTTGCTGGTCTTGTGCTGCAAGTGAACAAAAGCCTAAAATCAGTATTTCTGTAAAACCGTACAACCTGACGGGATTCCTTCCTTCTAAATACAGCAAAACCATGTTTCCTCCACATGCACTTTTCTCTCCAAGTCCCTCACTGTTCCTTAATCTACAACTATTCTTTAATTTAAAAAAAGAATGAAAGGTAGAAAGATAACGCCTGTGACCACAGAAGTATAACCTCTTTTACTAGAAGCATCTTAGTATTTTCACAGTTCCTTTACACATCCCCTATGCCACGTGGAGCCGTAAAAGCTTGTCACACTGACCACAATGCTGCCTGCATCCCAATCCAAGCATTCAGTATTAATTTAAAATCCAGCTATGAGTAGGACAGGTAACTTGCCCAAGGGATTTATTTTCTGTTATGATGCCCGTTCTACCAGGTGAGTACCTGAATGAACTACAGTAAAGGCATATTTTCTAGGAGCTGGCTAATGGGTTGCCCAGGGAAGCTGTGGATGTCCCATCCCTGGGAGTGTCCAAGGCCAGGCTGGATGAGGCTTGGAGCACCCTGGTCTAGTGGAAGGTGTCCCTGCCCATGGCAGGGGGGTTGGAACTAGATGAGCTTTAAGGTCCCTTCCAACCCAAACCATCCTGTGATTCTATGATACATTTTACTAACACAAGGACTTTAAGACTTGGAAAATTATGCAGATACATTATCCCTGCAATGCCACATGGCAAAGACTAATCAGTACTAGATTTAAATCGCATCTCTGAATTAACAACTCATTGAGAGCACTGCAGAGTTCCCACCTCTCCCCAGGCTCAAGCAGATCCTCTGCAGCAGTTTCAGTCTTACGCTTTCTTCTCAGTATCACAGGCATTCAGAACTGAATTAAATTAAAATTCCTGTGAAGAAAACAGAATCTTAAGATTCTCTTAAGAGAACAAGAAGCTATAGAACAAGACTTAGCTTAAGAAGCTAAGTCAGACAGGATGAGGACAACTCATCTAAATTTAGGTGTCTAAAAGGTAAATCAAACACCAGGGTGCCCCAAAGCCACCCCAGCGACCAATGGAGAGAAGACGACAGCTCAGAAAGCACAGTCTGATTTCAGACATCTATCTTTGGATAAACTAATCCCCACCTGGACATGCCTACCACATGTTAAGCAGAAATGAGCTGGACTAGTTCAGAATGAGAATAACAACTTCAAAAAAAACCCCGAATTAGGCAAAACAAAACCCATCTCTCCTGTCCCAGCCCAGACTCCTGCAATGCTGGTTCCTCTCCACTGCCTTTGCCTGTGGGGTTTCCAGCCCTTCCAGCGCCAGACCTGGCTGCTGTCCTGCTCCAGCGCTCAGTCCAGCCTGCCAAAACCTGCCCACGGGCAGAGTCTGCCTAACAGATCCGCCACGGCCCCCGCCAGCCGTCCCGGCCACAGCCAGAGGGAACCGAATCGCCTCTGCGGAGACCGAAGGGGACGAGTAGCCACCAGACACTTTCGGTACGCAGGCAGCCAGATGCTCAGCTCAAAACTCAGTATTACTTTGGGAATGCTCTGAAAAAAAGAAAGTCTTAAATCTATTTTTTAAATTCAGATCTCACTGCTCAGTGAGACAAAATAAGAAAAATATGTGAGCTCTATGAGCCTTATACTGCAGGCCAAAATGCAGTCATCACTAGGTCTGAGGGAAGAAAAGGAAAAATAACCCTACAAGCAACTGCACTGGTATCTGATTTGGAGCTTTCACGTGTTTTTTGAAGGTCTTTGCGCTGAGCACCGGTAACAAACGAGGCACCCAACTGCCCGTGCCCCACACGACACTCTCCATGCGTCTCGAGTGCCCCCAGCACAGAGCACAGGGCAGCTCGGCGCCTGGACCTCTGCCCCGAGGCTTTAGCTGCTGCAAGAGAAACAGCAATCTCTGAACTTAAGCAAAGACGGAGCTTAAGCGAAAAGCTCATGATTTTGAGCGTCAGTACGAGTAAATCCTGCATACATTTATATATACACACATTTCACTGATGTTTTTTTACTTTAAGCGCTTGGCAGATCATCTTGAAAACACCACAGATAGCAGTCATTTGTTCAATACCCAACTGTCCTGCTGGATAAACTTTGAAAGGCGAGAAACGCACCGGCTTATAATCCTTGTGTTACAATGGTTCCCTCCTCCCTTCCTCCTCGAAGTCAAAATAAAAAGAAAGTTGTGAAGCAGAGAGAAGCCCAGCTGACATAAAAAAGGATGCCGAAGGGATGGGGGCTGAAAGCACACAGCCTAGGGAGAACTGGTGGTTGGAGGTCCTGGAGCCATCGGAAGGGAAAGCACCACTTCTCCCACTGAAGCCAAGCAGCGGAGTATTTTGAAGCCAAGAAATGAAAAGAATTATGTTTTCAGGCCAAAGTTTCTCTCTGGGGTGAGTTATTGACGGTCTCTTCTTCCCCTCACCCCCTTTTAAATCCGTGGAGGTGGGTGATAGCCATCCACCACTCTAGCCCTGTATTTCCAAAATGCAAGCGCCACTCCTCCCAGAGCCCTGGAGCACTGTCACCGCTTCCCATCGCCCATCAGGCATGCCAGGAGTCAAAGCAGGAAAAGAAAGAGTAAAAGAAAAGCAAAACCCACAACAACTTCTGCTGCGAATGCTCAGTACTGAGAACACACAGCTCGGGTAAGTGGGATTCAGCGTCTCGCCGGTGGGCTGCCTGCGAACACCGGCAGTGACTCAAAGCAGTTTCACGGCCTGTGTGAAATTAATTCATTCCTTTGCCATGGGATTGGGTCCACAGTGTTACAGGCACGAGGCCCCCAGCCTGTCCAGGACCGGCAGATGCTCCGACGGCAAGGCTGCCAGGCTCGGAGCGCGTCTCTTCTGCTGCCACAGCCGGGCTGCGGTGGGACACAGCCACCCCAGGGCTGGGGCCTCGAACACGGGGAGCACCTGGGAGCACATCCGGGTGAACATCTACAATACCTAAGCATGGTTTTGCTCTGCCTGGTCTCTTGGCTGTCGGTCTCAGCAGGGCATCCCAGTGCTGAGTATGGCGAGGAGAGGAGATTAATCCTTTTCTCCTTTTAAAGCAGCCATCTCAGCACCTGGGAATGCCAAGGTTGCAGCTGCTCAGTGGAAAGCAGCGCTTTCCTTACTCACGGCAGCTTCCTTTATGCAGTAAGAGGGGAGAAAAAGAAATGAAAAAAATATAGGGAAAAAAAAGCCTCTCCAGGAATTTAAAACCCTGACACTCTTTAAAAACAGTCTTAGGTATTGAGAGCAAAGTGACTGTGCATGTCTCATTCAGCACTACGCTCCAGCACTGCTGCTCTGTGAAAGAGCTGCCCCAGGTGAAGTCTTGGAAACGCTGAGGCTAATGTAAAACTCCGTTACCAACTCCCCTTCCTGTTCCTTTGTGCTGCTGCCTGAGTGGAACTTTCCATCTCCGGGGCCGGGGAATCAGAAAAGGAGCGGTTTGCCTTGAAAGGTCAAGCGAGATGCAGCAGAGTTAGGAGCTATGTACACTGGGAGGGGAACTGAAATCTCTTGCAAAGAAACCACTTTTTAATTAGTTTCTCTCCAAGTCAGACTAAAGACAATATGGCCTAATAAAACATGAGAGCAACTTTCTTCTGCTCTACGCTTCCACCTCCCTGCCCCCTTCCCCTCCCTGTCAAAGGGAAAGATGGACCTGAACTCACAGCCACATGTCCAACTGAACTGGCACATTTCCCCACGGACAACACCACTCAGGCCCATCCACAGCTCTTTCTGCCTGCATGGAGCAACTTTACACAGAAGGGGACACCGAGCCTAGTGCACAGCTTACACGGGGCTTCACACAGGCTGGGACTCAACCCCGAACTGGAAATTGAAGTGCTGGGACCACACAAAGATCTTCGTTCCTACAGACGTACATTAAATTTATAGTTCAATTTTTTCTCATAAATTTATATTCAATGATTTCAGTGCCAGGATGAAGCCAGGCGAGGACATCCCGGCAGGTAACAACAGTGCATTTCCGCAATACCTTCCACTTGAGGAACAAAGAACAAAGCACCAGCACTGCCCACACAGGGACCCCCAACCTCCAGGCTGCTCCCCAAGCACCCACCCAGCTCCCTGCCCCAGCCCAACGGCACTGATACCTCCTCCCTAGGGCAGTCAGTCTTTGGATCTGCAAGTTCAAGCCTCTTAAGGTTTTAGATCCCAACTTCCATATTCACAGATAACCTGCCAAGGGGATTGTCCCAAAGGGAACAAAACCCAGCACAGAACTAGTCTTACGTTGCAGGCCAGGGCTTCCCTCCAACACACGACAGGTCTGCTCAGCAGCTCAGCCTGCTCTGGAACCCAGAACCACCAGCATACTCGTGCACATGGAACCACAGAATGTTTGGGGTTGCCACGGAACAGTAAAGGTCACCTAGGCCAACCCCCCTGCCATGGGCAGGCACATCTTCAACTAGATCAGGTTGACCAGAGCCATGTCTAACCTGACCTTCAATGTTCCCAGGGATGGGGCATCCACAGCTTCTCTGGGCAACCCGTTTCAGTGTTTACACCACCCTCATCGTAAAAAGTTTCCTCATTATCTATCTAGTCTGAATCTACCTTCTTTTAGTTTAAAACCATTACCCCTTGTCCCATCACAACAGGCCCTGCTAAAAAGTTTGTTCCCATTTTTCTTACAGGCCGCCTGTAAGAACTGGAAAGCCACAATAAAGTCTCCCCAAAGCCTCTTCTTCTCCAGGCCCACCAGCCCGAACTCTCCCAGCCTGTCCCCATAGCAGAGGGGCTCCAGCCCTCTGAGCATCTCCGTGGCCTCCTCTGGACTCGCTCCAACTGGTCCTTCTTATGCGGGGGGCCCCAGAGCTGGACACAGAAATGCAGGGGGGAGCTCATGAGAGCAGAGGGGGAGAATCCCCTCCCTCGCCCTGCTGGCCACGCTGCTCTGGATCCAGCCCAGGATACGGTTGGCTTTCGGGGCTGCCAGCGCACACAGCCGGCTCATGTCCAGTTTTTCCTACACCAGTACCCCAAGTCCTTCTCCTCAGGGCTGCTCTCAACCCCTTCACACCCCCCACCCTGTATCGATACTGGGGGTTGCCCTGACTGAGGCACAGGCATTGCACTTGGCCTAGGAGGAACCTCAGGAGGCTCACATGGACCCACTTCTCGAGCTTTTCCAGGTACCTCTGGATGGCATCCCGTCCCTCAGGCATGTCAACCACACCACGCAGTTTGGCATCATCTGCAAACTTGCTGAAGGTGCCCTCGATCCTACTGCCTGTGTCGCTGATGACGGTATTAAACATCCTCCCCACTGAAGAGGAACGACTGTTCAAACTTAGAGACAGAAATCTCAGCCTTCAGGGTGCTTTTCCAGTCCACATATCCCAGCTCTACATGTTGCCACCCATCCCTGAGTAAGGAAACAGGGCTCAAAGAAACTATTTTATGCCATCTTACAAGTCTGCTGTAATGATTTCACATACACGCAGCACTCAAAAATGTTAGTTCTTTGCCAGCACTAAACACTGTTATTAACAGAATTTTTGGACATGAACTAATTGAACTCCTGTGACAATCACAGCTGGGTAACGAAGGTCAGCGAAGAACAATGCGTGTCGCACACCGACCACGCAAACCATTGTCTTCTGCACACATGGGATGCTTGGGAAGAGAAGGATACGATCTGGCCATTACCACAAGAATGGGGACTGTGCAGCTGACATTTTAGGACCCTTCTTTCCCCAGGAACAGAACCAGACAGTAAGCTGAAGCAGTTGGAAGTTGAGCACCTCGTGAAGCCTTGAGACTGCTCCTGCACAGGGAGGGTTCTCAGCTTCCTTTTGATACACGCTTACTTTAAGTCAAAATCAGTCAAGACGCACAAGGCGCAGAAACGCCTCTCCTCCCACCCTCCTGGATTTTTACCACAGGCTCTTGACACTTACCTTAAGATCAACCAAGAGCTAAATAAACCAGCCTTGCAGTCCTGAGCTAAGCAAGGCGACAGAGCAAAGCAAGTCTCCTCCCAGAGCAACACGACCTCCCACCGACATCTCAGACTTCGTCCCCGGCCGGCCCAGACCGGAGGTTCAGACACAACCGGTGTCAGCAGCAGCACTCGTGCTCCCAGTTAATACGCAAGCACCGCGGCCACGTCTGACACAGCATTCCATATTTTGCCCGTTCTGAGCTTTACTTCCTAACCTGAGCAGCTTGACAAAACATTTTGCTGGACAGAAGAGAAAGATAAAACGATGCTGTACTCGCACACATCTGAATGAAGTCCAAAATTCTGTTTCTAGCTAAGACCAGGTATTTTGATGGGGCCAGTTCAGCGCTTCTCTAATGCTCCCTAATGGAGAGGAGAACAAAAATACACCAAATCCCTGCAGGGCTGTGAGAAGTAACTAGTCAAGGAATAATAAAGCCATGGAAAGAAAGAGGGGGTGGGGTGGGTCAGAAGATAAAGGGCAGTGAGGTTTTTTCCTAATCCCATTTATTAAACCTTCAGATCTGTGTGTATGCAACTCGCAGGCAACCACGCAGGAAAGGCTTCATCAGATTAACACACGTGCTGCATCCCGCAAAGTAAAAGCAAGCAGAAACAACACAGAAGGCATGAAGCACCCTACAACAGCATGAGGTGTGAGATGCCCAACCCCACCGGCCCTCCCGCAGCAATCGGTGTCTGTTCTGGAGCCACAGGGGCTCACAGAGAAACAGAAAGTTAACTTTAATAGCGGGAGGAAAAGGGCTAGGTCACCGAGTGGCAGGGATCAGAGTTCAGTTCAAACCAGTCGCACAGAGGAGGTTCAAAGTAACTCCTCGGTGCCTCGCAGCCACACCAAAGCAGAAGTGAAAATTAGATCTCGTTCTTTAGGTGGGTGGAGATGGATGGGCTGAAAAGCAAATTTGCATCTTCTGGGGAAGAGCCCTGCTGAGAATAAACGCAGGAGGAGAAGGGAGCCACTCCGTTTGCGGGAGCACACCTGAGACCCTCGGGCGACAGAGCACATCTCCAAGCCCCCAGATCTGTTCCCATCACATGCCGACCTCATGAGCAAGGTCTGGCCCTCAGTCAAGGCAGGTGCTCACCTTCCTCTTTGTTGTTGGTGATATCTTTCAGCAGCTCAGTCTTCATGCAGGCGTCTTTCCTTGTCTCTCCCTTACTCAGCAGTGTTCGCTAGGGATGGGAAGAGAAGGGAAGGGACGGGGGGTGGAAAAAAAAAAGAAATACCACAGTTTAGCTCAATGTTCATACACACGTTGCATCTAAAACAGGAGACGATCATGGACAGATCCTGTTTACATCATGGGCAAACCTCATTCTGCAAAACAATGCTGCCAGGACACAGGTCAAAGATCACACCAGCAAGGCTTGTCCCAGCTGACAGCCTGTCTGGTTGGGGGAGCAGAGGGGCTTCAGGCTGCGCCCAGAGCTGAGACATCACCACCCTTCGGTGAAGATGCAGCCAGACAGATTTTCCGAGTGCAACGTGTTTGGGAATCCAGCTGAGTACGTGTACAGGGGCGGAATAAAATGGTCATGAAAAGCATCTCGAGGAGGTGACCTTTATTCCCCCAAAACTCCTTGGGTTTTGGTGGGGGAGGCAGATCTATCAAAATTCTCATGACACACCATTTACTAACATTCAGAGCCCAGGTATGCTTTTGGTGGTTTGTTTTTTCTGTTGTTCATTGAAACGTAACTTACAAACCATCCCTGAGCTACAGCTAACCCATCATTCATAACAGCTATCTTTAATAAAGTTAATGAGCTCTATTTTTAATTCTATAGAAAGGAATTTTTCTTTTTTCCCCTCTTTTATTTTTTTGTACGAAGGGAACACCTGCTTGTCTTCTCTGCCTTTCACACGCTGGGAGTCACGTTGTCACATCAGGTTTGCAGCCTTAATACCTTCTGTTTCTCTCATTTTTATTTTCTGAAATGGCAAGGCAAAAGAAAAAAAGCTACCAAAACAGAACGAAAAAAAGGGAAAAGGTACTTAAAAACCCCCAAAAACACACAGAAGAGAAGAGGTACTTTGACAGAGCTCTGTGTCTAAGGACAGACGCTGGTCTGAAAGGGAAGGATGGCGACTGCCGTGCAGAGCCGCCGTGCCATCGCGTGTAGGGCTCACTGCACGCCGCCTGCGTCGCAGGAGAGTGAGCTCCGGTCAGGCCAACTGTTGTAGGCCAGCAAGGGGAGCAGATGGTGCCCGCAGCCATGCAAATCACAAGGTTTAAAGCGCACTAAGTGATAAAGAAACACTAAAAACAACCTGTCCATTTCCCATAAAGCAAGCAAAAGAGATAAGCCACACACTCGAAGCCTGGCATTATCAGCTCCAAAACCACTCCCAGCAGCAGCCTGCTCTTCCCCACATCAGCTTCTGTCCGAAACTAGCAGGGGAAGATGAGCTTTGATGCTGCTATTAGCAGCCCCCCTCAGTTTTGTTTCCATGTGAACCCAGCTGCAATGCCAGATACCAGCAGATACTGCAATGCAGAGTCTTCCTTAACCCGGATTTCAGCAGCCCCCTGCCCCGCGCAGCAGCCAGCACTGGGGCCTTGTCCCTGGGACACTGTTGCCTGCAGGAACACCCTGCCCTGCACTTAGATGCAGTCACAGAATCACTGAACAGTTTGAGTTGGAAGGGACCTTAAAGCCCACCCAGTTCCACCCCCCTGCCATGGGCAGGGACACCTTCCACTAGACCAGGTTGCTCCAAGCCTCATCCAGCCTGGCCTTGGACACTTCCAGGGATGGGGCATCCACAGCTTCTCTGGGCCACCTGTCCCAGTGCCTCCCCACCTTCTCCAGGAAGAATTTCTTCGTGTTGTCCAATCTAAATCTCCCCACTTTCAGTTTAAACCCGTTACCCTTTGTCCTGTCACTACAGACCCTTGTAAAAAGTCCCCCCCAGCTTCCTTGTAGCCCCTTCCGGCACTGGAAGGTGCTATAAGGTCTCCCCGGAGCCTCCTCTTCTCCAGGCTGAACCCCCCCACCTCTCCCAGCCTGTCCCCATGGCAGAGGGGCTCCAGCCCTCTGATCACCTTCGTGGCCTCCTCTGGACTCACTCCAAACCGTCGTTATCCTTCTGCTGTTGAGGGCCCCAGAGCTGGACGCAGCACTCCAGGTGGGGTCTCCCCAGAGCGGAGCAGAGGGGGAGAATCCCCTCCCTCAACCCGCTGGCCACGCTGCTCTGGATACAGCCCATCATATACAGGTATGATCTGCAAAGCAACACACAGCTGATGGGAAAGAGGAAACTGGAGGAGCACTGGCACAGGGTCCTTGGGAAAGCCTCCAGCACCTGACAGGCCCCCACCTCCAAGGACTGCTGCTCTAGCAAGGAGGAAGGTGGTTGGGGGTGCTTGCCTGCTCCCGAGCACAAGCAAATGCCAAACACGGCCACGATGCTCTCAGCAAAAGGAACGTGTGCCCCAAGTGCACCACCTTCCGAATTTCAGACACACACCAAAAACCAAGCCACCAGCGTTTGAAAACTCATCTCAGCCAACTGATCCGAGAGCCTGAAACAGAACACACCTCCAGCAGACAATGCCAACAGCTTCCGTCAAGACACTTCCCTCAAGAAACAATCGCAAGAACTCAGCCCAAAGTTTGAATATAGATCAGCTTTTTTTTAATTTGTTTGCTGAGCCAACAATACATATCCTTGCTGCAAACATCTGCTTGTAAACCCTACCTCTCCTCTGGCCAGACTTCTTGTAAACTGGGAAAATGTAAACTTCATTTTCCTCACGGACTTACCCTGCGGCAAGACTAACGCAGAGAGCTGCGGAGACGGGGCTCAGCGCAGCCCCACGGCTCCCACCGTGGGAAGGAGCACCCAGGCCCCCACCACAGACACCGGCAGCAGATAAAACTCCTCGGTCTGCCTGAGAGAGACTAGCTTATTTTCCCAACATTCATTGCAACAAGGAAAGGTCTTGATATTCCTGCTATTAAACTGACTCATACTGGAAGGACCAGGATTTCCAGCAGGTCATTCTTAGGCATCTGATTCTAAGTTCTGTTTCATTTTACCAGCAGTACCCCTACTCCACACATCTCCCTTCCCGAGCGGCGTTGCTGCTCCTCAGCCCACGATGCCCGAGGAAAAGCCACTGCAGGAACCCTGGAGTCAACCGGAGCTCGGCAGCTAACGACCACCCTCCCTCCTGGCTGCAGTCACCAGGAGCTCGGGGGCAGAATTTCCAATGCCAAGAGAGAAACGGTCGCTTTCTCCTGCGGGAGTGAAGAGCTGGGTGCCAA
Source organism: Eurypyga helias (assembly GCF_000690775.1). NCBI lineage: Eukaryota > Metazoa > Chordata > Aves > Eurypygiformes > Eurypygidae > Eurypyga > Eurypyga helias. The sequence goes on along the minus strand of NW_010238027.1, from coordinate 306 downwards.
CGAGCCTTGCTGAGGTGGCACCTGAGGCTTTCCTGGCTCAGGGACACATCCCTGGCTACCAGCGCCCCCGCCGTACCCTCCTCTGAAACCAACACAAACTCAGCATCAAGGTAGAAAATAAAATAATCATTTTTAAAAAGCCAACTGTGAATTTTGAAGCATTCTGATCAAAAGGAAGCTAAAGGAAGCTACAGGAAACCCATGCAAAGCGCTCGAAGCCTCTTCCCCCCAGGCCAGCGCTCTCCCCTCCTTGCTCCATCACCCGGGCAAGATGCAGCACCCGGTACCCAGGGCACCCACGGACAC
>NW_010238026.1:8164-9821 GCF_000690775.1 Eurypyga helias | reverse complement strand
GGGGGCACCGGTGGGGGTCCCAGACAAACTTCATGTACGTCCTCTGGCAACTAAACGGTGAGTAGCAGTTAAAAACATGAAATACGTGTTTCTCCAGATGAAGAAATTGTGTTGGGAGGGAATAAAGAAAAGGTTATTTGCGTTTAAGGTTGAGATAATGGATGTTTGGCCAAAAAACCCACCCAAATTTACTTCAGCAACTGGACTAAATGGGTTTAAACCAGGCCAGGGGCTGGGATCACTACCATGGGTTAGATACCAGGAAAGCCCTGTGGCAGGGTCAGGGAAGTTGGGAAGCTCATGTTGGCTTTATGAAGCGGCAAACGCTTGCCCATGGATGAGGCCATGCCGGTGGTGTTCCGCAGCCGGACTTCTCCAACATTCAAACAACCCTCCATCGGCGCTCCAGGGTAGCTCTAATGGTGCCAGGAACAGCGATGGCGTTGGAAAGGGGCTGGTGAGCACCAGGACACCTAGGCCAGAGCTGATTCCCACGGTGACGAAGCGTGGAAGAGGCTGTGGTCTACACCAGCCGGCATTGCGCGGTGACTGAGGGGTGTGCAGCAGGGCCGCTGAGGAAACCTTCTCGGGGTGCGCACCGGGAGGCCACTTCGCTCCGTAGGCTGGAACCTGGCGCTTGCATCTGCAGGGGTTCACAACCCCATCCTAAACATACTCCCTCAGCTTGGGTCAGTGTGCTGGTTTTGGCTGGGATAGAGTTAATTTTCCTCCCAGTAGCTAGTATGAGGCCGTGTTTCGGATGTTGCTGAGGAGAATACTGATCACACACTGATGTTTTCAGTTGTTGCCAAGCAGTGTTTATACACCTCAAGGACTTCCTCAGTTTCTCGCACCACACCTGGGGTGTGTCTTCTCTGCAAGAAGCTGGGGGGGGCACACAGCCAGGACAGCTGACCCAAACTGACCAAAGAGACATGCCATGCCATTGAAGCTCACACTCCGTCTATAAGCTGGGGGAGTTGGCTGGGAGGGAAATCGCTGCTTGGTGACAGGCTGAGCGTTTTTTGGCTGGTGGTGAGCAGTTGTATAATTTTGTTTTCCTTCCCTTTTTCCTTTGTTTTTAATTGCATTTTATTATAATTTGTAGTATTAGTATTTTCATTACATATTATTACTGTTGCTAATTATTTTATTTCACTTTCAGTTATTAAACTGTTCTTATCTCAACCCACAATTTATCTTTTTCCTCTGATTCTGTCTCCATCCCACTGGGGGAGGGCAGGAGTGAGCAAGTGGCTGTGTGGTACCTGGTTGTTGACTGGGGCTAAACCATGACAGCCAGTAACTCCTTGGCAGAAGACTTGAGGGCAGAATGCGTTTTTTTGCTTTATCAGACAAAAAACTGCTGATGCCTTCAGCGTAAGGGTGTCGTATTTGTTTGTGGGGCCTAATGGCTGTTGGGATGAGAAATCTCTGTAGCTGCTCAGGGTGATCATCCTCTCCCTGCAGCTAGCAGAGCTGGCTTCTTTCTTTGCCTGAGCAATGTGGAGTCATTTTCTCACATGGGAGGAAACAAATCCTCCAGACACGATGCCCTATGGGCAGCTACAGGGCAGTCATTCTCGCCTCTGTGCCTGGCAAGATCATGGAGCTGATTCTCGTGGAAACCATGCTAAGGCACCTGGAGAATGCGGAG
>NW_010238026.1:0-7991 GCF_000690775.1 Eurypyga helias | reverse complement strand
TGGATGTGGCTTGGAGCAACCTGGTCTAGTGGAAGGTGTCCCTGCCCATGGCAGGGGGGTTGGAACTAGATGATCTTTGAGGTCCCTTCCAACCCAAATCGTTCCGTGATTTTATGAATTGTTACAGTTTCCTCTGAAATTTTGAAAAACATGAAATATGGTTGGGGTTTTTCTGTTTGTTTGGTTGGGTTTTTTTAAATGAATTTCCAAAGCCCAAAATATTTTATTGGGTTCCATAACTGAAAAAAGGTTATTGAAAACTTTTATGTGTCTCTTTTTTAGTCTGGTGAGGGAGCAGGGGGATATTAATGCTTGAGGGGGATTCCCTCCCACCCTCCCCTGCTTCTCAAAGAAAGCTTGCCTTGTTTTAAGTGTTTTCCTTTTGCCTGCCTCCATAGAAAATATTAGGGATACGGGACCTGCTATTCATTATAAGCTCCCAGGAGAGCAAGATCAATGAAAGTTTAAATAAAGCAGCTGTGAGCCAGTATGTCATTTAGCTGCTGAAGTTAAAAGCATGTATAACAAAAACGGAGCTTAACCATTTGGCCAGGGCCTTTACTCCCTCTTCCAGCAGCTTGCATGGCTGCTGATGCTTTGCAGTCATGCCTGAATTTCCATTGGGTACCTACCTATGTGCTAGAGCATGAAACCCGGATCGCAAAGCTATTCCATAGCCATGGCTACTTTTACCCTTGCGATTGCTTTCACCACAAAGTCACCCTTGTTGTCTTGAATGTGAAAATAATGAGCAGCGCAGCCCGGAGTGGGAGGAGTTGATATGGTCAGCCTTGTAGCAGGAATTCAGCCCTGCCCGAAGAAAAGCCCCCCTGGGCAGCTGGGAGCTTCACTCTCACCAACAGACGGGAAGGAGGTGTGGGAGGCACCCCAGGGAGCACCCAGATATCCAAGTAGCCTGATATTTATCATTTTTATCAGCAGTATTGCAGTTCAGTCTCCGACGCAGGAAAACAGAGGAAAGGTCACACAAGAGCAATGAAACAATCAGAGGCTGGAAGGACTTAGAAGAACAGATGAAAAGGGCTAAATATGTGTATCTCAGCTGAGCAGGGATGGCTAAGGCTGGCTGATGTTACCATCCAAAGGGAGCCATTCTCAGGGAGGAAAAAGGAGTCTTCAGCCTAGTTCAAGGGCTTGTAACTCAGTGAGGCAGGAAGAATTTTGAAAGGCAAATATGAGTTAAACAGAAAAAACCCACATTCCTTGTAACATCAAAGGCTGAGAGAGTTGGGCTTGTTCAGCCTGGAGAAGAGAAGGCTCCGGGGAGACCTTATAGCACCTTCCAGTACCTGAAGGGGCCGACAGGGAGCTGGGGGGGTACTTTTTGCAAGGGCCTGTAGTGACAGGACAAGGGGTAACGGGTTTAACTTGAAAGTGGGGAGGTTTAGATTAGATATCAGGAAGAAGTTCTTCATGGAGAGGGTGGTGAGGCACTGGAACAGGTTGCCCAGAGAAGGTGTGGATGCCCCATCCCTGGAAGTGTTCAAGGCCAGGCTGGATGAGGCTTTGAGCAACCTGGTCTAGTGGAAGGTGTCCCTGCCCATGGCAGGGGGTTGGAACTAGATGGTCTGTAAGGTCCCTTCCAACCCAAACCACTCTAGGATTCTATGATTTGTTAAACTGATTTCCCACAGGGAGTAGTGAAGCCCAGGCTCTCACCTTGTCTGTATGCTGGGGAGGCGACGTACTTCCCTGGGTGTTAGGAGAGGCAGGAGGTGGTGGCGAGGAGCTGGGGCAAGTACTGAGTGATAGACCGGCCTGCCAGGCTTTTTGTCTTCCAGCTTTCTGCCTGCCAGAAATAACAGCCTGTGCTTATCCTACGTGCCATCCGATGCTTCCATGTGACAACTGTAATAAAAGAAAACTCTTCTGCCAGTGGATGTGCTGGGAATTAGCAACTGGGGATGTTGGAGGGTTGTGTAGCAGAATCAGACCCCTGTAAAAGCTGATGCAGCTTTATGTAACATACTGTGCAGCTCAGGGGGCTGCATGAGAGATGCCTTGGCTGTCTCAGAGCTGCAGAAATGATGCCAAATAGAGGAGAAATCTGCATAATCATGTCTTTTGTTGCTGACAGACGTGTGGTCAGGACACTGTGGTGGCTTAACACTTAATGATGGAGCGATAGGTGCAATATGTGCCTCTGAATGGTCTGGGGGAAGAACAAATAGAAAAAGTGCCTATTCCTCAAAGCATTTAATCTTCCTAAAACAATTTAAAATGCGGTTTAAACAGTAGGCTTTCTGGCCATTGTGCTCGTGAGCAAAGCCCAAAAAGTATCTGAACAAAGAATTTGTTTGCACCAAAAGGGTGGTCCTTGGCTCCAAGGTGGAAAAGTAGCAGAGTTGCTGATCTGGGTGCTGCACAGTCAACATTTCCTTATGGGAGGTGACACCAATTCCTGTGCCAAGCGAGCAGGCAGAAAGAGCAAAGCTAACGCAGAGACCTAATGATTCACTGGCAGGGACCAGAAGCTAGCATTCCCGTCTTCATCCTTTGCAGACTCCCAACAGCCCCAGGGTGCCTGACTATGCATCTGTTTTCTAAGCTGGAGCAGGGAAGCCCGGCTCCCCTCTGGCTCTGTGAGGAGAAGCCGTGCTCCGGCAGGCCCAGCACATGGTGCCAGCAAGCCCAGCGCAGCGCAGGTGCTGCTGCTGAAAGCTCTGGGAATCGAGCTACCTTCCCCCCTGGAGTGGGGGCAAGTCAGGCCAAACAGCCTTGTGATGGTCCATGAGTTCAGACTCTGATCCAGGGGAACCCTCCGTCTCTGGGGCTGAAAGTTTTAATTAAGTTCTGGCACCAGATAACTAACCAAAAGCACCAGATGCAGATAGAATCACAGGCTGGTTTGGGTTGGAAGGGACCTTAAAGACCATCCAGTTCTAACCCCCCTGCCACAGGCAGGGACACCTTCCACTAGACCAGGTTGCTCAAAGCCTCATCCAGCCTGGCCTTGAACACTTCCAGGGATGGGGCATCCACAGCTTCTCTGGGTGACTTCCTGTACCTTTAGGCAATGTGAAGAGAAAGACCTCCCTCCGTATTGGTATGAGTAATTTCAATGAGTTACAATGCTTAAATGTACCTTTTCAAAGGAAGGTTAGCATCATAATAATTCTGTGCATTCTAGGCATAATTCCTGGGTGGTTAAACAGTCGGTGAAATTGCAGTTCGTTTTCCAGCAGGATCTATCAGAAGGTTGGAGGAACCAGGATGTCATACAGATGTCATATATCTACGCAAGCTTTGTCCTTTCTACTTCGTGTTTTTTACCTGTTCAACGTGACAGCCAGTTTAAATGCTCCCTTGTGGTTACAGCTTAGTGACGGTCTTCCTGATTGTGCCACTACACCGCTGTTTTAATGTCGTTCTTGCTTAGCGCAACAGTTACCTAACAGCAAGAAATAAACCCACTAGTGATGGGACACGTACCATCCTCCCCAGGCTCGAAAAGCACATGAAAGCAAAGGGATACGAACCTGGCAAGACACTCGCAGCGCGGGTAAGGCTCCAGCCTCTGCAAGGGTTTGGCCTCTACTTCTTGAAGATACACAAAGCTTTTCAGGAACTGCGTGGCAGCCGCGTGCACGCTGGGAGTAGCGCTGTGCTGTAAAAAAGCTGAGGCTGTCGTTCAATCTTACTTGCCTCGCTGTCACTAAGTAGATCACCACGTGTCCCTTGGGTGCCACATGCCGGGATAGATTTTACCTGTTTCTGCAGCGCCAGTGTATTTGTTATTTTTTAGATTGTGATCTACTTTAGCTCAAGCCTTTATATATGTTACTAGTTCCTAAGTGGGTATCTCTGACCTTGTAGTAGTGGACTAGACTTCCTAAATGTACTGTGCCCTTGTTCTTGCAGGATTTTCTCTTCTTGTGGAATCATTCCTTTAGTTTCTGAGACTCATTTTGAATTCTGTCTTGTCTTCAGGGTGTTTGAAACTCTTCCCAAGCTGATTCATCTGCATGTTTTCACACTGCATATGCTAATCTGCTTAACAAATTATTAATGCAGATGTTGCTGGTCCTGTGCTAAGAAGAGACTCCCCCATTCCACAAAGGAATTGTCCCCAGGTTTGTCAAGGAGCTATTTTGAATGCGAGGATTGAAAAAGTTCGCTTCCGGATTACAATGAATTTTACCTTGGCATTTTCCTGTTTGCCTAAGAAAATGCACTAAAATCTTTATTACAGTCAGGTTTAACACATCTCTTTTTTTCCCTTGCCTGCCTAGCTTAGTTATTGCAGTCGGGAGTACTGGATTCATTTGAAACAGCTTGTTCTTGACTGCCTGCCTCGTTGGCCTGAGCAGCTTACAAGTTTACTGAACGAAAGTGCTTATAAACCAACGATTTAGGCTTTTGTTCCTCTGTCTTCCTGCCCTGCTTGGAAATGTAACGGCAGACCACGGCTCTTGAGGGCAGCGGGTGTGTTTGGGGGTTCACCTAACATTGAGTTACATCAGAAAGGGGTTCAGGTGGCTTTCAGAACAGGTCTGAAGGGACACCTGATCCTGCAGAAGCTCTCCCGTTACCCTCTTGACGGTTTATGAATAGCTTCGACACAGCAAAGCGTTTTTGTAGTGGCCTACAGCTTGCTCTCTCAGCACCGTGAGATTTCCTCACGAGCTCACATTCACGTTGGACCAGGCGCCACCTGTCCTTCTGCAGCTGGCATCAATCCAGCACAAAAACATAAACCTCACCTAGGTTTGCATGTAGTAGATAACGTAAAAAAAAGTGATGGGGCGTAATGCCTTATTGGTATTAAATCTCTACTGGGATGTGGCCTTACCTGCCTCACACAGTAACAAACTGCAGAGACGTAGGCAGGGCCTGCTCCATAGCCTAAAGAAGGGGTGATCGATTCCTGCCTCCGCTGCTTTTTCCCGAGGCACAGACTCACCTGAACGAAGAGCTAAGGTCTGCAGCTTCAGGGATGAGCTACAGACAGTAGCAGGGGCTAACAGCCCGTGTTACCGTAAGGCACCTCCAGGACTAGCTGAATACTGCTACTGAGCTATAATTAATAGGTTGTTAATTATTATGTTAGACTAGGAGAGGTGAGCGGGAGGAACTGTATCCAATGGGTTCTAGCAGGAGCCAGCTGAAACGGGGCCGGTTAGGCAGTGGGGATCTGTTCCGACTGTGTCGGGGTAGCCCTCAGTCAGGCTCCCTAACTGACGGCTCAGTAATGCCGCCCGCGGCAGCACGTTTCTCTCTGCGTTACGCGCTAGTGAAAGAAGGGCGCTGCAGCTACGTGGATTTCTGGTTGGTGGGCGAGGGCTCTCAGCCTGACACTAACATGTGAGAAATCTCTGTATTTGGATTTGAGCAATTTGAAGAGTTTAGCTTTCCTGAAAAGTGGAAAAATGGAAAAACCCAGCAACAAATTTATTTCTGAGTGTCTGTTACTCTATTATTTCTAGGTCAGTTCCCATTTTCTTTCTCCAAATATTATGAAGAAAGGCAACTGGTGCTCAGAGATTAACTTCTCCATTTAGTGTTTGCCATCTTCTTGAGACTTCTGCAGGGCAGCTCTTGAGCCCTCGCTGCTGGTACCTTTAAGAGAGCTACACCTAGTCTAGCAATAACTGAAATGCGTTAGTTCGCAAAGCCTTGGAAAAAAAGGCAGAGAGTTGTCCTGGTTTTAGTCAGGACAGAGCCAATCCTCTTCACAGAGGCTGTTTTGGATTTGCCCTGAGAATAGTGCTGGTAAGATGGTTTTTAGTTGGTGCTAAGGAGTGCTTGCACCAATTCAAGGACTTTTCCAGCTTCTGATACCGCAGCTGCGTTCCCGGCTTCCTCACTACAGGCAGTGTGGGGGACACGCAGTCCAGACAGCTGCCCCAAACTGACCGAAGGGGTATGTCACACCATAGCACATCACGCTGAGTGCATAAGCAGGGAGAGGGCTGGGGGGGCCGTAGTTGTTGAGTAGTTAGTGAGCTGGTGGGTCAGTAGGTTTTCCCAGTTGTGCTGTCGCTGATAGGGTTCACTCGGACTCTGCTGCAGTCACTCTCAGGCTTGGGCTCTCGGGCTCTGACTGTCACTACTCAGGACCTGGCTGGGCATCAGTTGGCAGGTGGAGAGCAATTGTATATGTTTTTTTTCTATCACTTTAATTACATATTATTGTTAGTATTATTAGTATTGTTAATATTAATATTTTATTCATTTGTATTCAAATATTGTTAATTCTTCTTATCTCAGACTGCAAGTTCCCTTGTTTTTTCCTCCGACTCCTCTCCTCCACTGGAGGAGGTGGGAGGGGAGCGAGCGGCTGTGTGGTCCTTAATCACTGGCTGGGGTTGGTGAAGAACCACGTCTTTTTGCATGTTTTGAATCTCGAGTTTATTAGTTTCATTTGATGACATCTAATTTTTGTATTTGGGAGAGAAAGTGACCGGTTCACACTGCTAAAATGAACAGCTTTTCCTTTATGGGGTGCTCCTGCCCTCTCCTCTCCTCTTTGTCCAGCACTAACGCTTGTTCTCCTCCCACTGCAAGCTGGTTTTCAGGGAGCTGTTAAACCAGCAGAAATCTGCTTGCTGCTTTTTTCCAGGGCTAGTTTTTTCTGGTTTAGCTTTGTGAACCAGCTCACTCTGCAGACAGAAGAATCCCAGTGTTGACAGGAACAGGACTGCCTGTTCCCGTGGCACCTGTTGGAGCACCGTAACTCATTATGGAATTAGCAGTTTCAAATGTTAGACGGCACCTCTGAATGTATCTTCCTCAGCAGGTAAAGGTTACGGTCCACAGGGACAATCACAGGTATTGTCTTTCATTGCTCAAAGTCCTCCCTCTGCTGCAGATTCTCCCACGGGTGCATCATCCTTGCTTTTCTCGTGGGCCCAGACGCTGCGCAGAATGGAAGTATGCGTCTTTGTAACCCAAGGGAAGAGCATGCGACGCTGCCAGTCGCTCTTGCCACGCTGCAGCCTGTCTCCCCACAGCCTGCACATAGCAGACCTCACTTTCCCACTCTGGGGACTCGGCTGGAGTTTGCGGAGTGTGTGTGGGGGGGGCAGTCGATGTCTGTGGCACGAGCGCGGTGTTGTTCCAGGGGTGCCCACTCTGCGTCAGCGACTGAGCCTGGAAAAGAGAAGCCTGTCCCCGCAGAGCTGATGAATAACAGACGCCAGGTGTGACGAAGATGGCACTTTGGAGTCCGCAAGGGGAATGGGCAGGGGCTTGGACTCGAGGCAGCGTGGGACTCTGGGTGACAAGGCAGGGAAATGCTATCAAAAATCCTACCAAGATACTGTGCTCAGGTCAACCCGAGACAGCTGTTAATTGGCAGCTCCCTCTGCGTGCGAAGCCAGCCGATCCAGCAGCGCGCAGACGTGGCAGCGACAGTCACAGAGCCGCAACCCCCGTCCACGTAAGGAAACTACTGGCTCCATTTTCAACTTCCAGATGCCTTTCTGCGCTTTGAATGCCCCTTGGGATTGCCTGTTGCCTTGGCTGCAATCATCCAAAAGCCAAGCCGTGGTAAATTCTGCAAGGTTATGTAAAACAGAAACGAAGCTCAGCTCTCTACCTTGTCGTGACACACTCGATTCCAAACGAGGAAGCAATTATATCGGGTGTTCCTTACGTATTTTTATCCTCTCGTTCTTCGCTCCTCACGGCCAAGAGATAAGCCTGCTCCTGCAAGGCCCTGCCCATTCCCGTGCCCGCCTGGCACACAACTGCAGCCACCTCAGCTTTAATGCCAGGCCTGCTACACTGAAAATCCAGGTGTTTTGTGCCTTTCCTGCCTTTTCAGAATGGCTCCCTGGTGAAGTAACGCACGCTCCGGGCCAGCATTAACGCCACCGTGGGTGTTCTCCCCACGCAGGCACCTTGAGCCTACGGCCACCGGTGCCCTGGCCCGGGCCGGGCTGACAAGCGCAGCGGCCATCCTTCCCCTCTCGGGAAGGCCCGGTTACGAGGGGAGCAGGTAGAGAGGGGCGTTGTCCGCCCCCCAC
>NW_010238025.1:0-5283 GCF_000690775.1 Eurypyga helias | reverse complement strand
GTCCCTTCCAACCCCAACCGCTCTGGGAATCTGTGACTGACCACGACCTCCACTCCCTGTCCCCCTGTGCTGCTGGAGAGAAGGAAGTAGAGAAAGAAGGAAATTTGAGCCCAGGAAGAAGGGAGGAGTGGGGGGAAGGTGTTTTTAAGACGTAGGCATTTATTTCTCATTACCCTACTCTGACTGGATTGGTAATAAATTAAACTAATTTCCCCAAGTCGAGTCTGTTTTGCCCATGACAGTAATTGGTGAGTGATCCCCTCCTGTCCTTATCTCCATCCACAAGCCTTTCTTTACACCTTCCTTCCCTTGCCCAGCTGAGGAAGGACTAATTTGGCTTTGGTGGGCACCTGGCCTCCAGCTCAACCTACCGCACCGCTGTTATCTGTCTTTGCACAACCTGAAATGCCCTCTGAAGATGCTTTTTTCTCTCTGCTGAAGGACCTTAGTATACACATCTTATCTCAGAAATTTTGCTTAGATGCTTGAAGTCTGGCCACTGGACTCCAAGGCTTAGTGATAAGAAATTTTATTTTCCTGTGCTGTACATAATGATCCCTGACTCAAATGAGTATTGTTTCAGTACTGCAAAATACCATGCAGCTGTAGAGTTTGGCTGAGCATTCACACAATGCCCATCAACTTCCTAAGAAATGACTAACTGCAGAAAACGACAGAATGAAATCATCAACCATCAAATCCTTACGAGTGAATGCTGCTCCGGCCCGTAACTACGCGCCCACCTCCACCCCCGGTGCTGCAACTACTCTACCTTTGAACACAAACTCTGTGCCGCCCATCACTTTGGACGAGTGCACTCCCCGGCTGTAGCGTCCCTTGGCGTAGATGGTGAAGGTGGGGTGCTTGCAGATGGGGTCAGAGTAGTGGTAGTAGTGACCTTCCCAGGTGTTGTTGTTGTCATGGAAGATAAAGTGCCGAGTGAGGAAGAGGACCTCTGGTCGCACCTCGCAGCGCTGGCTCACCCACTCTCCGTGCAGCCCTATCGTCAGATCTGCCTTGGGGGGTAAGATGGGAGGGTGGTGCTCGTCCGACCGGTAGATGATTCTGCACGCGATGCACGTGCGGTCATGGTTCTGAAATGAAGCAGAGAGAAAACCCTCGTTAGGTGTTACCATGAGAGAGGGCAATGAATCAGGCCATCCCTTTCATGTTGAAGTAATACCAGCTCAACGTTTTAAGGACTATATTTCTTATCTTTTTAATGTTTCCCTGCAGATTCTGACCCTTCAAAGCACCTGAAACATGGCACCATTTGGTGTTGTATGTATAAGACTGCACAGCAGGAGTGGAGTTAGAAGATTAATTCCCTCATCTGCATTTCTCTGAAATAAACATTTTAGTTCAGCTTTGTATTGGATATAGAAAAGGCTGAATTTATCCTTCAAATCACACAAGAAGCTGGCAGAGGGTAATTTACTGTGGTAGGGACTTGGCAACTCTTCTATTAGAAATAAGTAAATTTTCTGAACTCTTATTTTGCATCTGTCTTCCTCGTAGTTGTTAACTTTGGGCACCATAGGTGGACGTGGGTGTCCAAAGTACATTTTTCAGTTGGGTAGCAGCCTGAGAGAAGAATAACCTGTGATTTTACACTTTTTCAGCTTTTCTGAGCCCTAACACAAGCTTGTGAAGAGTATGACACAGCTGCTGGACACGGTGAAAGCTTTATGCCCCTTTCCAGCAGGAACTGTGGTGCCTACGGGGCTCCTTGGCGGTTCACCACTGTGGGCCAAGCACCAGCCTCAAACAGCCGGGTACCCCCGGCCCCATCCATGAGCACCGGAGGTGATTTACGTGCAGGCTCCGACTTTGTGGCAGGAGGGAGGGAATTTCATGCTGAGGCTCCCACCTCCTGACATCAGAAAGTAAAACTAGAGAGACTTGTATTTTGTTCCTGAGGCTGATTCCGCCTCTGCAACATTTTGTCTTCTTGGCAGAAGAGTTTGGCGTAGCTATTCTCTTTTCAAACTGTATTCTGCACTTTTTCAGTGGCAAGAGAGACAGCAGCATTAGCATTTGTCTCTGCTCTGCTAAACCTTGAAGTCAATTTTATGGACCAATAAGGGATTACAGAACTCATTTTTTAGCTCACTTCATTTATGACAAATAATTAGATCAAGAAGAATACATGCCACCCCGCAAGATAAAAGCATTTTTTTCTGCTCTACTAGTGCCCGTTTTGGGTTGGCGATGTGCTGTTTGTTTGCATCTCAGGATCTCAATAGCAGGCCATGTGCAGAGGGGCTGCACTGAGCTGTAAGCAGGCTTATACTCAGAGTGAAAGGCAGAGACCACACAGACAGCTTGTACCTTTTTTCAAGGACACCCAATCCTTCCCGGAGAGAAGGAGGATGCACTAGGTGCGTTACTCACATCCACCCTGTTCAAGCTGCGAGGTGTTTTCCTGACGTGCAATTCAGAGTGCGCCAAGGGAAGAGCTGAAGCTCCCCACGCAGCCATCGAGAAGACAGATTTACAGGAATACTTTCTCTTTGCGCCCCTTTCCAGCCCCCTTTTCTGAGATCTCTCCAAGCTCCCTCCGTAACGTGAATGCTCACATTCATCGCTCATACTTCAAAGTCCACGTGAGCTGCTACGGAGTCAGCGTTTCTCCACTCGCCACCTTCAGCTCACGGCACACTTCAGGGGCAAAGTGTACACAACCTTCATTAGTGCCCTGAGTTTGTCTCATAATATCACCTCAAGTGGCTTCAGAGTCAATGTACAACTCACGCAGTATGTCCCTTTCGCACGTGTTAAATAAGGTTTATATTTGCCTCCCTGACCCAGATCAGACAGACACCAAAAGTCAGCAAAAGCAATGAAAACCCTGTTGCTCTGCATCCCTGGGATGTAGAATAATGGTCTATGTCCAAAATAACTATAAACGATGTAGCTTAGGTTGCTGTGAATCCGTGTTGGCCAACAGACTTCCTTTGAGGAGGAGGTTGGACTTGGTGATTTCCAAAAGGGTCTTTCCAGCCCAAAACACATGGTCTTCTGGAAACCACAGGTCAGGATGTTATTAAAGTGGATGCTGTTCCTTCCCACTATGGGAACTAATTAACTAATTTTAAGGTACAGTTTTCAGGTAAATTCTGCAAGCATGTGCGAGGGCCATTGGTATCTTAGTGAAAATACAAAGAACATTTAATTGAGTAATTTGCCTGTAGCTGGTGAAGTTAGCACAGATCTGTGCCTCATTAACTCACGGCAGAGCCTGGTGCAAACCCTCTGGTTCTCCTAAGCACTCAAAGCACAGATGATGCATAAAGACTGTGGAACTGGTCTGTTTTCTGAAATTGCAAGTTTCAGCTTGGATTTTCTGATGGCTAAGAAAGGAACCAAGATCCAGGTGTGTTTTGCTCTAGATTTCTTGTGTGACTTTCCTGTGTGACTTAACCTCATTTCATAGAAACACAGACAATTACACGTCTTTGGTTTGGGAGAGGACTAGTAGGAGGCTAAATAAAGACACTTAGCTGCCAGAAAGCAGACAGAAATTTCAGGGGACCAGATATGATTAAAAATAAAATAATAGTAATAATTATTATAAAAAATGTGTGTAGCTCTTCTGTTCACTGCCAATCAAAGCACCAATGAAACATATTTTTGAAATGCAATAGAAATAACGCATTTTCTTCTTGGAGATCAACATCCAAGCTACACTGCCGCTGCCTTGAACAGGCACCTGCAGTGATCCAGGCCAAGGGGTTGCTCTGTGGAAGATGCTGGTGTCTATTGAGTGCTCGTTTCTCCAGCGTGGCTACACCTAACACTGTAAGGGCTAATAAACTGCACTGGTGACAATAACTTTATGGCTGCAATTACCCCACTCACATAAAGTGAAGCAAGGAAGCGAGGAAAAGACAGTGTTACAAAACTAAATGTAGCTTATATAAGCTGAATTGGTCAGTAGTAGGAGACAATTTCTGCTACAGTCCCTTCCCTACTGAAGTGAAGTTGAAAGCTCTTAACATCTTGTAAAGGAGACCCTGGCAGAGCAGCACAGTGGTTTGGTGCATATTCACATTTCCCTCTCAGGAGGCTATCCTCCACAATCAGTTTGTGAGCCAAAGCAATTTAACCTGGGAACCAGTGGGTTTTGTTGCCCTTGTTAAAAATCTGAAGAAAACCAAACTGAAACCCAGCCTGTTGTCTTCGTGGTCACCCTTGGCCATTTGTGGGATTCCTCTGTTGTTTCTCAGGTCTAGTGAATGGGCAAGAAGGAGATCTGGAATAATTGCTGCTATTGGCAGTGATGTTATTTTTTTTAACTGTTTTTTTGACCAGGAGGGACTATCAAGCATAAATGTTCTTTTTGGTGTTTTTCTAACAGTGGTTTTAGGTTTCTTCTCTCCTCTACAACATTGAAAACCACGGGTATTATCAGTCAAGGCTCTGATGCTGGGCAAGGAGTATTACAGGACCACAGAATCACAGAATGGTAGGAGTTGGAAGGGACCTTTGGAGATCATCTAGTCCAACTCCTCTGCCAGAGCAGGATCACCTAGAGCATGCTGGACAGGAATGCATCCAGGCTCATTCTGAATATCTCCAGAAGAGACTCCATAACCTCTCTGAGCAGCCCGTTCCAGTGCTCTGACACTCTCAGAGTAAAGAAGTTCTTCCACATGTTAAGGTGGAATTTCCTGTGTTGCGGTTTGTGCCCGTTGCCCCTTTTCTCATCGCCAAGCACCACTGAAAAGAGTCTGGCCCCATCCTCTTGACACCTGCCCTGTAGGTACTTATAAGCATTGATAAGATCCCCTCTCAGCCTTCTCTTCTCCAAGCTAAGCAGCCCCAGCTCTCTCAGCCTTTCCTCATCAGAGAGGTGCTCCATTCCCTTGATTGCCTTTGTAGCCCTGTGCTGGCCTCTCCAGTAGTTCCCTATCTTTCTTGAAATGGGGAGCCCAGAACTGGAAACAGCTCTCCAGATGTGGCCTCACTAGGACAGAGTAGAGGGGGAGGATGATCTCCCTCGACCTGCTGATCACGCTCTTTTTAATGCACACCAGGATACACAGGCTGCCTTGGCCCCAAGGGCATGTTGCTGGCTCATGGCCAACTGACTGTCCCCCAGGACTCCCAGGTCCCTCTCTGCAGAGCTTCTCCCCAGCAGGCCAACCCCCAGCCTGTATTGGTGCATGGGGTTGTTCCTCCCCAGGTGCAGGACTCTACACTTGTCCTTGTTGAACCTCAGGTTCCTCTCTGCCCCATGCTCCAGCCTGTCTAGGTCAATGGAGGGAAGGGATGCCATCC
>NW_010238024.1:0-1440 GCF_000690775.1 Eurypyga helias | reverse complement strand
GGCGCTCAAGATTATCTGCTCCATAACCTTCCCTGGCACTGAGGTCAGATTGACAGGCCTGTAGTTCCCCGGATCCTCCTTACGGTGCTTCTTGTAGATGGGCATCACATTGGCTAACCTCCAGTCAACTGGTACCTCCCCAGTTAGCCAGGACTGCTGATAGATGATGGAAAGTGGCTTGGTGAGCACTTCTGCCAGCTCTTTCAGTACCCTTGGGTGGATCCCATCTGGTCTCATAGACTTGGATGTGTCCATGGGGTGTAGCAGGTCACTTGCCCCTTGGATTATGGAGTCTTCATTCTGCTCCCCATTGCTGTCTACCATCACAGGGGACTGGGAACCCAGAGAACAACTGGTCTTACTATTAAAGATTGAGGCAAAGAAGGCATTAACTACCTCAGCCTTTTCATCATCCTTAATCTCTATGTTTACCCCCACATCCAATAAAGGATCTGAAGATTCTCCTTAGCTCTCCCGTTGTTAGCATACTTATAGAAATATTTTTAATTGCTTTTTACGACGGAGGCCAGGTTAAGTTCTAGTTGGGCTTTGGCCCTTCTAATTTTCTCCCTACAAAAATCTCATTATATCCTTGTAGTCCTCTTGAGTTGTCTGCCCCTTCTTCCAAAAGTCATAAACTCTCTTTTTTTCTCCTGAGTTCCAGCAAAAGCTCTCTCTTCAGCCAGGCCGGTCTTCTTCCCTGACGACTTGTCTTTCAGAAAATAGGGATGGCCTGCTCCTGTGCCTTTAAGACTTCCTTCTTGAAGAGAGTCCAGCCTTCCTGGACTCCTTTGCCCTTCAGGACTGCCTCCAAAGGGACTCTGTCAACCAGGCCCCTAAAGAGGCCAAAGTCTGTCCTCCAGAAGTCCAAGGTAACAAATGTAGTTTAACAAAACACACTAACTTAAATGGGAATATTAACATGGAGTGAGAATAACTGTGCATTTATAGCATGTGAGTTACTTTGCACTAGCTTCTTAGTCATGGTGCAGCTCACTTCAATGTTCTTGCATTCACTTTGGATAAAAAACCCCAAACAACACAATGCATAAGTAGTGCTCCACATGCATTTAGAACTAAAATGCCCATGTAAGCAATTACAAAAGACCTGAGAACATGTCAAACTCACACAGAACTTTGTACTAACCCCACAACCACCACCACCAGCCAACCTCATAAAACATTATTCTAATCAAATGAACAATAATTCAGTTGAGTTCACCAAATCAGAAGTCAGCTGAATTAAAGCCTAGGTAAATTTTTTTTTAAATGTTTATTAAACTTAAGCACTGACACTTGATGATTCTGGTAATAGGAAATGCGCTGCTAGCATTAATGAACTTGTAAGGAATTAAGATTAAATTGTTGTCATGGTTTAACTGGCCAGCAAAATAACACCAAGTCGCTCTCACACCTCCCCCCACTTCCTCCAGCGGAGGG